>NW_006263750.1:955399-977386 GCF_000469605.1 Apis dorsata | reverse complement strand
TCGATATATTGACCTTTCCTTTTTTTTTTTTCTTTTTTTTTTCGCCGTCATCCTTTTCCACGCTTCCATATTTCCAACGTGGCGGGGTTCGCGATTTCTCCATTAATATCTGGTGACGGGTCGCGCGAGATAACGAATTCATGACACGGTTATGGACCCTCCCCCTTCGATCGACAACGATAACGTCTACGTGGCGTTCACAGAGTTTTCTATCGACTTCGCCTGTCTTCCCGAAAAGCCAATTCGAACAATCGTAAACGTTTCGACACCGGTCCACGGGGAATTAAACTGGACCGTCGACCAGGATTTTTGTGTATCAACGGGCGGAATTACTATGCATAAACGTCGAATAACGTTCGGATTAAAATCGTACGACTTGCCCTCCCCTTCCCTCCCTACAGGACAGGGCTCGGAACGTTTTTCGCTCGAAAATGGCCAGCCGCCACTTTTCGGCTTCTCCCTTTAAATCGTATAAATTCTCATTAGCGCGACAATGCTGTTTCATCGATTTCATCCCCCGCGTTGTTACAAACCGTGTCGTTCGTTTTCCACCCGCTCTCGCCCACGTTTTATTTAATATTTTACGCGTCTCGTTAACGTGCCCGCCGTGATTCATCGGTCGGCCAACGAAATTCGTGACGGGTCTCGGATTTGTTTGCGAATTTGATGAAAAATTTGTTAATCCTCTCCCCGAATAATTAATAATTGAAACATACGCATCTTTATTATTAACAAATGATATCACCTAATCTCGGTTTTAAATAAGCGAATAATTCGATCGATCAAAATAATAAAAGAAAAAAAAAAGAAGAAGAGTCGTTAAATAAAAAAATTCAATTCCATAAAAAAAAAGATTATCAACACTTTTTATCAGAAGGAAGGAAACATTCCCGTTCCCACGATAAGATTGCGTTCGGCTATCTCGTTGGCGTTATCGAAACTTGCCGTTCCTTTTAGTTTATGCAGCAGCTCGCTCTATCAAGCGTTATCTGTGGCCCGGTCGTCTTCCCAGGCGGCTTGGGAGCCACGAGACTTTTCCGCATCCCTTATTCAACGTTTCGTTGGATATTTATGGAATTTAAATGTTTTTAAATTCGATACACCGAGCTGGGCCTTAACGCGCAGCCCTTTACGGGCGCGAACAAGCGGCCCGTCGCTCGTTCGCTGCTACATCGAACCCTCGACCGCCGTTGATCGATGATAATCGATGATAATGAGCTGATAAAGGAATCGACAATTACCGCTATTAGCTCCAACTCTCGTCGCCGGAAGACGAGACGCACCCGTCGAGTATATACGCCGGTAGACAATGTTGTTAAGACGAGGAGGAGCGCGGATGCATCCGCGTGGATGACACGAGCAGCGCAAACAGAAATTTCCGCGGCGGTCATGCATAATGGATGGATCGAAGCAAACCCATGGAAGTATTATCGATCGACAGGATCTACGTTCACGGGTTTTCGTGACGAAACTTTCGACGGGGTGGATTTCGTGTCGAAGAAGTTGCGGAAGATTAGATAATTATCGGAATTTCCCGAGTTTTCGATAATCTGATCAACACTCGCGAGACACGCTTCCCCCCTCGTGGAAAAAGATTATCGATTTCGATAGTGTTTTCGATCCATTAGAATAGGATGAATTGTGATTTGTTCGTGAAGATTAAATATCAATGAAGAAGAGAAGATTTTATAAGAGGAATAATTTGGTAACCGGTCAATGAGAAGAAAACGTTTTGTATAGAAGGATCTTATGAATAAATCAAGATGACTTTAATATCAATTGTTATAAACAAAAATATCTATTAATTTTTTCTCTTAACTACGTAACTTCCTCTTAAAAAAAAAAAAAAGAAACAAGAAAAAGAAGAAGAAGAAGAAGAAAGTGAAATCCTTGAGCAACACGCACTTCCACAAAGTGCTCTTCTTATATTCAATAAACGCCTTGGCGTACAGTTGTTTTACGCGCGGCGTAAGAAAGCTTTTTACCCACCCCATTTTTAGATATCCCATGATATCTCGCCCCCCTTGCGTTTGAAACTTGGCCGCTAAACACCGTTGCTTTCTTCTGTGCGCGGTTCAACCGCGCGTATTCTTTTTCATCGGGGCTGATATTCCACCCGGTTGAACCCGGGGTATTTCGCCTAATTAGCCAGGCTCACGACGACGGTTTCCGGGTGTTGGAGAGTTTTATATCCACGGTAGAGATATATACACGCGCGCAGGGTAGGCAGAAGGGGAAAAAGAAATTCCCACCCTCGTGGAACAATGCTTTGCTCGGTGGATATGTTACGTTCGGTTACAAGACCACGTGCTTTAACAAGGGCCGTGTTTAGACCGCCACGATCAGGTCGGGGATCGCCGGAGAGAGGGAGAGAGAGAGGGAGAGAAAGAGAGAGAGAGAGAGAGAGAGAGAAAGAGAGCCGAACTAAACCTGCTGATGTTAATTATTTTTACGAAATCGGCTGGTGCCGGTTCTACCTTTTTTGGGGGAAACAACCGCAAACAGAGAGGCTACCGGATCTCGTGAAAATACTACCGCCTGGTTTGCCTCCTGGGCTAATGATATAACGATGAATGGCCGTCGTATTTCGGGATAGCTGGGAGGAAAACGTGGGATTTAGGAATATACTGGTAGATTTTTTTTTTTCATGGACACGAATATAACAACACGAATGGAAGTTGTACGAAATGTACGAAACTGATATACGTCCATCTCGAATATGCGAGGATAAATTTCGAATAGATAAATTGTCTGGGGAGTGAAACACGAAACATAGGGAGCTAATTAAATTTGGTTTTGAATGTTGTTTAACTTTACATAGTTGCGCGCGGAATTTTGAAACGGAGAAGGAAACGAAGAGGATACATTACACGATTTCGTGGTGAGATGTGATGCATTTGGGACCGTGGAGGAGACCGAGATTTTTCCTTCGTATTCAATCTTTGTGATTGTCGATGAATGTGTACGTTTCTCATTTAACTGACGAGGTTATCGGGAATCAGAAGGAAAGCATCGTGAAACGATACGTAATATTTTCGAGTTAGTTGAAACGGGGGATCGATTCACTGAGGAAGAACTCTCGCGATACGAGGACGACATTTTTTCCCTCGGCAATCAAAAAATCTTTGCCGATGTTCAAATCTTCGACATCGCGTCCCCTATATCACGTCCTATCGTAGCGATCCGTGATTTTGTCTGATTCTATTGGATCCTTATTTCTTTCGGCTTGGAAATATTCTACTTTTTCCACATCTTTTTTCTTCCATCCTTTATCGTCTTTCGATTCAGAAGATTTCGTTATTCCAATATTTTCTTTTTTTCTTTGTTTCGAAAACTTCTTCTCGCATGTTTTACACGAAACTTTCGTTTTCCATTAATGCAACGCGTCAGTTGTTGTAAGGTATATAAGAACGTGATTTAATATATACTTCAATATTTTGCATATTTCCCGGATATATTTGTTGGATATTGTTCACACGTTTTAATTACGAAAGAATCCGCAGCCTGATAATTACTTTAATTCTATTACAAGTTTCAAAGCGTACTATCAAAAACTGAGTTAAAATTTAATTAACGAAAACAACATTTAACGAAAAGTTTGGTAAACTAATTAAAGCGCGAAGAAACATTTAATCGATCTCTCGCGGCATCCGCTCAAACTACCGCCACAATAAACGACCGAATCGAATTACACGGTGAACGCAATCGATGGAGGGTAAAGTGTCCTCGAGTGTTCTCAAGAAGATTTTGCATTTCAAATTAACTATGGCCAATGAGTATTCACGGGGAATATAACACGGGGGTGTGTTATACGCTCAATGGCCGGAATCAAATGATATTCCAGATTATAGGCGGCCGATCGATTCGATAAATCCTTTGGTCCGTCAACGCCTACGCCCGTATACCTATAATGCGAATCGCGATCTATTGACTCGCGTACGCATAATAGTCCTCTCAGGCTAATGCGTGCACCGCGGTGCATCACAACACCAACGTCTTAGGATAATCTACGTCAAGCCGCAGGATCGGCGCAGCTGCAATAGACGTGCGGCTTTACCCATTGTTTTACCACGAAATAACGATCGATAATTAATTGAGCGTGCGATAATAAGGCAAAATATCGCCATCCACGGTTTGATAAATTGTTCGCTTTTCATATAAATAATAGCCACAGAGAAAAAGTGGATTTTCCTTGTACGCAAGCGTATATCGAAATTCGCGCGGAAAATTTACAAAAAGATATCTTTATCAAAGAAAATTCATTACATGATATTTTCAAAACTTCGTTACCAGATTAATATTTATCAATCGATCGCTAATAATAATAATTCGTTCGAACAAAATTTTACGAAATGCAGAAATTCCTGAGATATCCATCAGTGAGAATCCTCATAAACGGAGAAACCTCGATGTTAATTATTTGCCACCCGAACCCAACAAGAACAAACTTTTCTCGCAACGCGGACACGGGAAAAGAAGAAGGAATCGATCTACGAATCGCGTGCACAGCTCCGCGTGTCTCCTCGAAAGAACGAAACCCGAGACCCGAGATCGTTTCGCCTACCAATATGGAGGACATTAGCCGTAAAGGGGGAGGGAGAGGGGCAAGTTTTTCGCGCCCCTTTAAAGACGGTTGACCGGCCCCGATCACCAGTATGCGACTTTTATTGCTAATGCAATCCGTGTCGTCAGATCACAGGCACAACGATGAAACGTTGCGGTCTCCTTGGTCGACCAAGAAAGCGTCGATGTCGAGAGGGGGGAGAGGCTGGTACACGTACACGGAAAATATGAAGAGGCAGAACGAAGAGAGAGTCGATTATCCGTCGGCGCGCGTGGTGAAACGTGATCGAACGATCGAGGAGTGAGGGGAGGGGGGAGGGGGAGCTTCTACCACGCGGATGGTAGTTTTATGCAAGGGACGATCGTTAATCAATCACGGGGGTCCGTGAGTCGAGTCTGTGGGCCGGGTGTCACGACCGGAAGGGCGGGAGTGATCGAAGGAGAAGAGAGAGGGGAGGGGAGGGGGGGAGTAGGGACGATAAATATTGTTTTTGCCACGATCCTTGGGACGTCCGCGGAGCGGCCAGCTCTCTGAGGGCGAGCTCGAGGGGGGAGGGGGGGAGGGAAAAGAAAAAAAAGTTTCGAAGTTGTTGGAACCTGTTTCGTGGAAGACCGTTTTTACGCCCCCGCTTTCGTGCTTTCGTTTTATTTCTTTGGCCGCCTTTGACTTTGGCTTGATCTCGAAAGTTGGTGAGCACCGTTGACACGAGATCGGTTTCGAATTATCGCGTGATCGCGTTATTTATTCGCGAAAGTGAGAGATGAAGGGAGGAAGATGCGCGTTTTACGAAGCATTCGGGAAGCATCGAGGCGTGAATACGTGTTACGTGTAGTTGGCATATTGTTGCGATAATGTTGAGGGTAAATGAGGATAAAATTAATAGGTGGTTATGCAAATTGTTGGAAAATATGTTAATCGATGTAAGATAAGATACAAAATTATCCTCGTGCTTGTACGTTATTACGAGGATTCACCTATTTAAAACGAATGGCCGGAAGTTAATTCAGTTGTTAATATTTGTGTTACTTAGAGAGGAATAAGAATATCTTAAATATATAATTTTCTTTTTTTATACGAGGGGATAATAATTCGAGAGTAAAAGATAGCTTTGCCAAAAATCAACGAGGGGTATATATATATTTATATATATATATATATATATAAAGTGGAATAATTTTTAAACTTTGCCTCTGGAATTTAATTTAGCTATAGTCCCCCTTGTAAAAACTACATATTCTGTTATTTGAAATATTAGTCCATTGTTTCGGTCCATTGTTTTTTATCATTGTAAAAATTCCGTTTACATCAAATATTATTTTACTGCTTCGTATTAATTGGTTAATTAAGGGAATTAATTTAAAAGTAGATTTAAAAAAAAAAACGTCATTTCTCTTCTCGTCGATTCAATAAATCGAAAACTTTATTTACGAATTGAAATCGTTGTTGCACTACTTTTTACCAATTATAAATCCGATTATCGATATTTTTAACAATAGATCGAACATTTGTATTTATTAATAATCATAAGCCCGAACGGTACGAGTTTCATTTATTATCGGACCCAACGTTCTTTGATAATCGTTAACCCGTCAATAATTCATCACTTCAATTTTGACATTTCTCAATAATGAATACAAATTCCATAAATACACTATATCCCATTTTATTTAATGCACAAATAATTTCCCCTTTAAACACAATAATTAATCATACAATTCTACGTACACATTTTATTATTATTTCTTCTCCATCCCGATTCCCAAGTGTCACGTTTCAATACTTCGATACAAAATAAAACGCACGCGAAATTACGAAACGACGGTAAAACGCAACAAAATAATCACGATAACCGGCACGATCTTAACCGATTCGAGATACGGATAGATCCACAAATCACCCCCGCCGACAGACGGAATGCGCAAACAAGACGACATTGCGAAACCGTGCGGGCCGTGGTTAATCGTGCGCTTTTCCCGCGGCCGGATCCGCAGGCGTAACGCGGCTCGGATCGGTTATCGATCAAAGGGAAGTCGAGACAGGGCCGAACAACGATTGCCCCCCGGGCCAATTCGCAGCCAAGGCGTGGTCTTTTCTCTACGTCCGTTAATCTCCTGCAACCGCTCTAATCGCGGCAATTCGCGTCCAATACGATCGTATCGGGCTGCCACGCAATGCTCGCGGGAGCGCAAGAGTCCGGTAGTGACCGATAGAACCGGCTAATCGTTCACGAATACTAATTACACACCTCTAATCACCGATTCCGCGAAACGGCGCGTCGATCGTGCCCGACACGCCTCATTCGATAATTCCCTCTGCTGCCGCTCCGTTCGACTCCATTTTCCGGGCAAGGGGTAAAGTAACGTTTTGATAGTTTTCTTCTTGAAAAGTAAGACGATGAATTGGGGGATTAATAGATAAATGGTGGATAAGAAAGTTTTATACGTTTTCTTTTATATATTGTTTGATCTCTTGGAACGTTTCTCGCTTCTTAAAATTCTATCTTTTTTTTTAAATTTCATTGTATTCATAATATATTCACAAGTTTAAGAGTATCGCATAATTTGTCCCGCGTAAATATTTTCTTCAAGGTAGGTCGAGAGCATTTTTCTCTCTTCTTTTTCTTTTTTCTTTTTTCTTTTTACAGCCTTTAAAAAATTATGATACAGTGTTTATTGTTCTGTCCCGGGCAATTAATTTACGACAAGATTTTTTTTTTTGTAGTAAAAATGAGAGGTCGTCGCGTTAACGAAGATTATTTTTCCTTGTTCAAAGTCTCTCAACCCGAAAAGCGGGTTCATTATTGATACGCCTCGCCATTTTGTCGACGCCTTAATGCCCCTCCACTCTTTAATGACGGCGTTAATAAGGATGGTGCTGCGCTACTTACGTGCTAAAGGACGCGACGAGGACGGAGGTAAACTGGTACACGGACTTAATTACTCGTTGTCGGGGAGAAAAAGTGATAATCGGTGCTGCTTACTCACCTGTAACAGAAAAGGAGGGGAAAAAAAAAGTTCGGTTATTAATTGATTTATCGAGTGAACATTAAAGAGAAAATGTTAAAAAGGGGGCCGTGGTTTATAAGGACGTTTTATAAGGAAACGGGCGGAATAATTGAAAAGAAGGAACGAAGGAAAGCCTCTCTCGATGGCACTTAAGCCGCTGTTCCTTTTTTTGGCCGAGACGGCCTCGCGAATATCGCTTGGAGGAGGCTTGATTAAAAACGTGATCGTGAAAATTTGGTACACGATTATTTATCGACGTTTATTAAGCAATTTGATGGAAGATAGGAAATTGGCGGAGGGATATTTAACAGAGATTTGATTGACACGGGTCGTTAATGTAATACATTAGAGCAAATTGAATTACCTTCTTTGCTTTTAATTATTCAAAATAACGAGTATCGATAATTTCATTAATAAAACTTAATAATGATATTATTATTTTTTCCTTTCCCGGTTCGGTCAATACTCTTTCCTCTTAATTAACTCGAGGAAAGGGAAAAAATTCATTTTAAAAAATAATAACAATAAAAAAAATTGTTCAACGTATATGGAGTAAGGCCCGTTCTCGTTTGCGTTATCGCGAAGGAAAGAAGGACTAATTATGACGCACGGTTTTTAACTGGAGGCAGAGAATGGAGGCGTACTCTCATTCAAATTAGCCGAGCTGCATAAACGAGGCGGCCAAGTGGCGTGGACGCGATATCCTATCGCGGATGAGCTTAATAGCGTTAATATTAACTAAGCAAACGAGCGAATGGAGTCATATCAGCACGCACGTGTGTATCGTTGGAACGTGCGTTCTATCGTTGAAGTTTGCACGTTGGAAGGCGTACACAACCGTTCAACTTCCCTCCGTTATAATTGTAACAAATATTACCCGTTCAACGCAATAAGCTGCTAGTTCAACGTTTTATCTAGCTAATTGATAATCGAGAACAACCTTTCGATTTGGTTAAACGATCGATGACAAGTCGAATTCAATGAAAAGCGATCAAATATTCTTGACTTTTTGAAATAAACATTTGATATCGATAACATTCGATATGAAATTCCAACAATTCAAATAAAAATTATTTTATTTCTAAAAAATGCAATTCTTCCTAGGAATCGATTAATTAAATAAGAAAAAGAAATTATAATTTGAGAGAAGAAGAATTAAACTTATAACAAAAAAGAAAGAGAGAGAGAGAGAGAGAATAAATTCATTACTTATGCAGTGTGTAGATTCATGAATATTCAACTTGAACAACCTTGAAAAAGAAACAACCTAGAAACATTGAGAAGATTCTACGAAAATAATTACTTCCGTTGTTTTCTCGTTACTTCTAGAATCGTTTTGATTCGAGATCAAGACACACAAGCAAAATCTAATTAATTATTCCAGTTTAATGGACATGAACGTTGAAAAACAGCGTTCATACGTTCACAATGCGTCGGATAGAAATTTCAAAAGGAAATCTCGTTTCACCCGGGTATACCCGTTTGCATATCGCGTCAACGTTCGCTCCTTTGTTTCTTTTGGCGGATTATAAGGTAGGGGAATTTTATTAGCCGACAAGGACAGCGGCGCCGATCCTGGAATGCGACAAAAAAGGATTCGATTCTTTAACGAATTCTCGGGACAATTAACGGCTCATGGTTGACTCCATTCCGGAATGATCGTTGTAATGGTCTCATCAAACTATCGTTTCGAATATCGTTCCTCCGAAATTAACTTAATCTAAATATCCGTGCGGCCGTTCCACGGGAGTTGATAACGCGATCGAAAAAGAAAAAAAAAAAAAAAAAAAAAAAAAAAAAAAAAAGAAAAAAATCCCTCCTCGCGAGCGAAAACCTGTCCAATTTTCAAGTAATGTGATTTCAAGAACAACCGAATCGAGCGCGAAACGGCGCGGAGGAATCCGGTGTAACCGGTTCTTAATAAAAATGAAATCAAATTTTACAGCTTCGATCTCCACCCCTCCTCTCCCCGATTCGCTACTCCCAACGAGTACGATCTTAAATTTCCAATCTGAAACTTTTGCAACAACACGCCTCCTCCATAAAAGAGGATAGGAACGAAACCGCATGTACGTATTCCCCTTGGAAATAGGCCGGTTCTTCCCGTAACGATTGCGTAAATCGGCAATTTCCTATTTCGCGCTTCTCCAACGTTAAAGTCGTTCGTAAACACAGGTTCTGTGTCGAAAGATCGAGGGGAGGGGGCGAATCATCTGGATGGTGCTCGGATGCCCGTTTAAAGGGAGAAGAAAAAAAAAGAAAAGAAAAAAGAAATCGATGGAGAGAGAGAAAGAGAGAAGGATATCGTAAATCGGCGAAGGATAATCCTGATAGGGCGCGTTGGCAACCAAAGTGGCGACGATTCAAAAATCGTAAAAGAGGAGGAGGGGTCGGAATCGCGAAACGATTGGTGGAGGGAAAGTTTCGAAAGCGGGATCCCGACGATTTTTATTCGACGGCCCGTTCCTAATTGGACGGGACCGTGGTGGCTGCTACCTTTCGCTAATTTATTTATCGACAGAACGACGGGCCGACGCGCTTTCTGAGCCTCTCCTTCGCAGCTGGCCAATTTAATCCGCAGTTACGTGCTTCCCTTTCAACCGGGGATTAATCCTCCGGTCGGTGATGCTTGTTATTCTGACGATATTGTTTCACCGTTTTTTGCACGGTATTTTTCTCTCTCTCTCTTCGTTTTTGTTTTCTCGTTTGGTTACTACTACGGAACATAACCGTGAACTTTTGCGNAACGCGTGTCCAAGCATTGCAAACGTTTAAAATATAACGAAAACGTATACCTNNNTTTTTTTTTTTTCATCTAAGATCGATTTCTAATACATTGCTCCTGTTTTGTGTATAAAATAAATTGGTAATATCTTTCAACTTCAGATGGATTCCACGAGGACGATTCCATTCTTCGATTCCTATTCCTATATATCTATTAAAAGCTGTCCTTCATTCTCTTAATCTCGCACGCGAAAAAGAAACGCGAGGGAAGAAGAAAGGAAAGGAAAAAGAACGGCATCCTTAATGGGAAATTTGTGTTTAATCCGTGTGTTGACAAGGGAGGGATTCCCATAACGTCCCACCGATGATCCACCATTTCCACGGACGAACTTCTCCTTCTTCGGCACGATGAAATTCAATCCGCAACCGGAGGATTCTCTCTCGTTAGGGATTACGCCTTTCGCTCCTTAAAATCCTGCCTGGCCGGCCCCGTATTGTCCCGCCGTAATAAGGTATTTTAATTGGTGGTTGTTATTATGTTCACCAGCCGGCCTGGATCCTGCCTCTCTTCGGGCTACCATCGACATAATCCGAGAACGGGAAGAAGCGCGGACAAAAAAGAGAATCGAGAGATAGAAGAAGAAGAACAAGAAGAAGAAGAAGAAATCAGAGACGACCATCTCTCTCTCTCTCTCTCTCTCTCTCTCTGACTGTTGCGTCCTTCAGGAAACAAAAACGGAGAGACGGCGACCGGGAGAAGAATGAAAAGGGAAATGGAACAAAGTTCGCTAGCTCGAGGAAAGAGGTAGAGAGAATGAAAGAGTGTAGAGGCCTCGGCCATACCATAATGCTCGCTACCATATACAACATGGCGCGGAGAGGAAAGACGGCATCGGTTCGTACGTCGGTGACCAAGGGTCAACCAGATACCGAGCGGGCTCTGTGTTTCGAATGCCTCGCGCCCGATTAATTGCACGCTGGCCAAGATTTATCGGGCGGGAGAGAGCGCACGACTGAAACGGTATTCCGGCGCTCGTTCTTTGCAGCGGTAATTGCCCGGTACCGATTACTAATTGCTCGTACTCTCGGCCCACGGTGCCGGTTGACCGATTTGGGGAGCGCGGCCGCGATGAAAATGCCAGGAAACGAGGCATGTGACGACCGACACGGTGAAAGTATTTCGTTGCGGATCGACAACAGGTTGGCCCGTCGAATCTTTGCAGAATCTTTGCAGCGAGAACTCGATGAGATGTTTTGAATTGAATTGAAATTGAAATTCAGCCACGGTGGTGAACGGTTTTTGTTAACGTCGTGCTCCGCCTTCCTTTTTCGCGAGGGCAATAAATGAAAACTCTTCGTGTCGTTGAAGAATCGAGAGTGAAAAATTCTCGCGCGGTGGTCATTTGTAAATAATGAAACGCGTTTCGAAATTGAAGCCCTCAGACGGCTGGAACTTTCGGAAAATGAAGTTGGAAAGCCACAATGTATAAGTACCCCTGCAAGGGCGCATATTTGAGTAGCCATTAACGGCTTTGGCCGTGGTTGCTTGTCAGTCGATAAAAGTTTTCATCTCGTCTCTCTTTCTCGCTGTCTCCGCCTCTCTCTCTCTCTCTCCTTCTTATTACCTTTCTCCTCGTCCCTCGCAGGCATCTTTCTTCCTCGTGTCCTCTCGTTCCACTCGTCATCCTCTTCCTCTTTCCCGCCCGTTTCCATCTCGCATTCTCGCCCCATCTTCATCGGTTCGAAAATTCACCAACGCGAAACTCCAAACGACGGACCGTGTCCTCGCCTATATACCAGGATTTCCACTCCTGTGATAGAGACGGCGGCGTGAATGTCGGTGCGTTAATAGACTTGAGCTTAACTTCTCCGCTAATGGCCACCACGGTCAAATTTGATATCCATTAAGCATAATGAGATAATAAAGTCGCCGAATGATCGTTGTTGAATTAATGGTTAAAATAAGAACGCTCGAGAAGTAACTTGAAATCAATCGACAAGCAACACGTGAAAAATTATATGTCACAGTCGACAATTCTTAATTCGCAAATTTTTTTTAGAAATTTTCAACCGTTGTTGTGAAAACATATTTCCTCGTATTCCTCTTTCGTTCCACGATAACTAGTGCCTTAAGAATTGGAAGCTGCGTTAAATGGCTGCTTTCCTTCGACTGTCTCTTCTCTTTGTCTCTGTTCTTTGGTTAATAAATTATATCAAGCTGTTTATCAGCAGTTGTTAATATTTATTCAGATCCAATTTGTTCGCTCCCCAAAGTGAATGCAGCGAAAGAAAAGTTGGGAGGACTTCGTAATCCGATTTTTGAGAAATAAATCGTTGGTTGAACATTTTTGAGGTGTTAAGCGCAAGGACAGAGACAAATAGACGTATAATTTTTATTTCGATGATCATTTAACGCCATCTCGCACACTCGTGCTCGTGTAATAAAATTTTTTCGTTATCCTTTGTAAGAAAAATTGTAAAAAAAAAAATAATTCCGAAGGATTTAACCACGTGTCCGCATAGCTACGTACGAAATGAAATATAGATGCTGCGAATTGAAGAGATATAGTATTGAAAATTTGTCAAAAGAATCGCTCGAACCCCTTACAAATCACGTTGGTTTGGAAAAATATTACTCGGCTACGATAAAAAATCATCGCGCCCCCGGTTCCTACGTTTGACTTGCACGGATCGTGGCCCCCGTGTGTTCTACGCGGTGCCATAGAATACGCGCTTTTTATCAAAGAATATACATGGCGGTGGGGAAATAAATAAATGCAGATTTCTGCCAGGGATTTTTCATTATCCGCGGATACGGGCGAGCCGGACACGCGTCATAAATCAGCGCCACTCTCAGCGTTCGTATAGAAAAATAAATGAACTTTTACGAAGTTTCATTCGTCCCTCGAAACTCCGTGGACACCGCGTATATCACCGCCGTCATCCCTCTCTCCATCGTGATTCGCGGAAAAGAGAGAGAGACAGACAAAGAGAAAGAGAGAGAGAGAGAGGAAGAAGTGAGCGCAAATTAGATTAAAGCTCGATAATTAAAACTAGAGGTTCGACGGTGTAATCTGCTGATGAAAATCTGCTCTGGTGTTTCGCCTCGTGCGCGCTAGCCAGTGTAGGTAGCCAGTTTCGATTTTATTTAAAACGCGTTAAACAACTTCGCTGCGGTTAATGCGACCGTCCATAAATCGCTTGGATGGGATAAAAGTTATCTATACCCCGGTCGCGGCCGATCGTTTTGGGATCGGGTTATTACGCTTTGCCCACTTATTCAACCGGGGTGTACTTTCAGCTATCAAGCGGATCGCTGATATTTTGAAAACTGGATTAAAATATTGTGTCGAAACACGCGGCGAAGAAAATTAAAAATATCGTTAATTTTAAGATGTAATTGAAAAATAATGAAATATCGTTTGTTGTTAACGGCGTTATTTGATTATTATACGAGCTGAGCTTCTATAATAAATCTTCCATTTATTAATTATTTTCGTTGGGATATATATATACATTATAACCGCACAGAAATTTCATCGTCATCGTTTCCCCGTACGAATCGCTTCTTTATAATTGGAGAATTCGATCAATTTAAATCACACTCTCCGTGAAAATGATTCAATTAAGCTCGTGACTCGAATTAATTAGTTAGACATAGTTCAAAAATCTTTTTATCGATCGAATTTAAAAATTTATCCTGTGACGAATTAATTAACCAACTTCGATAATTAATCATTGACTTAATTGTCAATTTTCGAACCAATATACAACATTCACGAAGGAAATGTTTCGATAAGATAAAAGGAAAAAGAAGAAGTTTCAACGAATAATAAAAATATTTTATTCGACATTGTTGAGGAAAAAAACAATTCTTAAAATCATGATTCGAATTCTACGAATAAAACATCGCGAACCTCTTTATCTCTCGTTTCATTGATCTCGATTATTGATCGCGCAATAAACGAACGCTGCAAGCGCTCTCTTCGATTCTAAGGCGAGCCCGCTACCTTTATTTCTCGCAAACAATTCTGGTGGAAACAAGAGGAAGCAATAACATCGATGCTCGACGTCAAGATCGAGGCAACGATTCAACGAACCGGTCCACCTCAACCGGTGACGATCAATCTCCTCCTACTTAAAATCGCAAAAATAAACGGACGTTCGCGTGATCGATTCGATATTGGTTTTCTTTTTTTTTCTCTACTTGGATGGATACGTCGTGGCCATCATCCTATTTACCTGATCAATCCACTCAGGTAAATTAGCCAATGCGAATTAACGATCTTACTCGAACGACTGCGATATTATACGCGATAAAATAGATGTAGTTTCCTGTTACATCCTCGACGAAAGGAAAAAATAAACTCTGTTTGCGAGATATTGAATTAGCTGGTAATCTCGAGTGGATTAAAACCGAGGTATAAATCCGCGAATCATCGTTAACGATATATCTAATCGTGGAAAAGTTTTCATTTTATTTCTCGAGGGATATCGAATTTTTTTCTTCTCCCTTTAAAATAAGCGTGTTCAAAACCGATACAAATTAATACAAAATACTTCCTTCGCTCCTCTCTCGCAAAACCCGCGTGTCTCGACTTGTCAAGTCGCTTCGTTTATTTTCCGCGAATTTTCATAGCTCAGATGATATTTTATGACTGAGATGATGAGGCGAATCTAATTTCGAATCGGTGATGATGGAAAAGCAGAGATATTAATTTATCGTTTCTTGAAAAATGATTCTGGCTCTCTGGAACGATTAAATACTCACGCTTTCGTCCGATCATCAGAATACGTATCGAAGAATTGAGCCGAGGAGGATTCGAAAATACGGACACAACTTATCGAAATCGCTATTCATTAAATATCCTGGTCAACGATGTTTCAACTTATCTCGTACGAATCTCATTTCCCCGGTTTAATTACCGGCCCCTCGCTCGCGATACTTATCTTCATGTTAAAATAATTAACGAAAGTGCCATTGGCGAATTTAATAACGATTAACAAGATTATTACCCCGTGAAATATAATTTTCAACGGGGGCGGATCAATCAAACTCGTGCTCGAATTTATCCACCTGCACGGATTTATACGGTTTTAATTAACACCGGTGAAACATCGAATCATAATCCCCCCGGACATCGAAAAATCCGGCGATAAACTTACTCGAATTCGTCGAATCTCTCAACGGACAACGTCTGTTAAATTTTCCGTAATCCGTCCATACGTGATAGCTTGAACCCTCCCCTCCCAGCCCTGATCTTTTCCATTTACTTTCTAATCAACGGTACGACCCGTTTTTTGATCTCCGCCACTCGGCCGGAATTAGGAACGGTCAATATGTGCTTCGATTTCTATTACCGCGAAAGAATGTGATCCTATCGGCGCGTGATGAGTTTCAAACGAAATAACAGCGGAATTCCATAGATAGAATTCTCGTTAACGGATTCCGACGTACGTGCATACACGGTTGCCCTCTATCCTCCGATAAATCGATTCGTCCGCTCCTTTTCTCCATTTCCGCCAATTTCGTTCCAATGCTTTTCCACCGTTCCCACCGAATAAGGACTCGTTACAGCGCGAGTGGAACTGGTGGAACTGGTGGTGGTTGCAACACAACACATGAAAATACGGAAACCAGTGCATGCCCACTTGAACGTAGCACGCCACGAATCGTCCACGTAAACGTGGACAGGTGGCCGAGGGGAAAATTATGGAACTGCGGCCGTGAACTGCGTTTTCGTTCGTCCACACTTTCGCGCCCGTTTCCCATCCGAGTTTTCATACGCTCGAGTGAGATTCATTTTTCTTTTCGAAGTTAAAATTAAGATAGGATTAATTTAGGAAATCGTTGATACTTTCGTGCGACGAATATTAAGATTATTATTAATTTTCGTACGTGAAATTTTCGTATTTTCAATGAAAATGCATGTTAAATAGTTAAACTTTTACATTTTTTTATCGTGAAATAAAATTAATTTGATCGAAATATTTTTTCAAATATAGTATTAAGATTTTAAGCCGTTTGGCCTAATTTAATCCTTTTCTTGATTGATCGAATATCAAGTATAATTAATATCGTAATATATTAACATTGTGTAAATAAGAGACAAACTTTTATCGACAAAATTTTATCCCAAAGTTTTGGAACTTAATTAATTTCAGAATATACTTTCTGAGTGTATACACTTGTTAGTAAAAGCTTTGAAGCCAGCATTTTAAAACGAACTGGCAAGAGAAATTAGGATCAATTTGCATAAAAATTGAAACGAAAATGAATTGTTCCACGAGTGTTCGATTAAAGTTTCCTTGGGGAGAATGGAACGGGAATAGACAGTTTCTCGAAAGATTGCTTTATCGGTGGGAAACGTAGGAAGGAGAAGCCAAAATAGATTCCGCGGAAAACGTTTTATGCGACGTAATGAGAGGAAAATGCACAGGTCCCGTGCAAAAAGAGTTGTACAGCTTCGCCGCGTGCCACCAACGACAATGGACAAAGTAAAATGCATTTGCAGAATGTTTCACATCCTCAGACAGAGCGTTCGTTGTCTAGACTAACAAATGACTCGAAGCTTTTGTGTCATTCCATTAAAAAACGGCCACCGAGCTTTGTCCCGCGAGAAAAACTTACGCTTAAAAACTCGAATTTTAATTTGTCGACACGCGCGCTTGCCCCAGAAACGTTCCCTATCCTTAATTAAGAGACTGACTAATGAATTGAAATTTCAATTAAATTCCTTTGAATACGCAAAATAAATTTTTAAAACAGACTATCATTGATATTAAGATCCGATGTAATCAATTAATTACCATAAAATTTACACGGACAATTTTAAAGGCCAAACTAATTTAAAAATCTCTTTCGTTCTTTTCTTTTCAATTGACAAATTAAAATCGAGTTGATATTGATTATCGAAGCGTCTAAAAGAACAACGAAGAGATACGAGGAGAGATGTTTAATCCGTGTGTACATTATTTTCGAAGAATATGACTCACACTGGTTTCCGAACCATAACAAATAAACACGTTAAATTAAAATTCGGAGAAGTAGAGCGTCGATGACGAATCAAAACACAATCTCCTATCCTTTTGTCCGAAACAAAACATCTACGTCTCGAATTTCGAGAAACATCGAAGGAAACATTGTCACCATTAGTCGAGAACTGGTTTCAGAAGCGAAAGCATCGTTCCAACGAAATTTCAACGTACGTCCTTGTTACAATTGCGAGCGACGCGATCACGGCCGCAAAATTTCGTGTCACGCGCTCGATCAACGTCGGGACCAGTGGCCAAAAGTTTGCGGGAGGAAAAAAGAAGAAAAAGACCGAGGAAATTTGCCTCGGTCAGTAATGAGAGGAAAATCGAGCAAGTTAAACTGAGTTTGCATCGCCAGACTCCCTTCGTCGGTAATCGAGCATGCTGTGGTTTTCGTTTCGCGAAAATGTCACTTCGTTTGCAAACCAACGATCGCCTCGACCCGTTGGAAGCAACGCGTTGTGGTGGCCCTTTTATTCACCGCGCGAAAAGTATCCCCTCCTTGCGGGAAAACAGCAGGATCGGTCGATTGCACGGCGAAATTAACTCTCGACAGCCCCGTTGCACGCAGCTTTCTCGACTCGACCACCTTGTTTTCCGAGTAATAGGATTGGAAACGTTGCCTATTGAAAGTTTTAGGACCACTGCGTAAGAGTTTTTCACGACCTGATGATTTTCAATCGTTGCTCCGATCTCGCATGCGACATACGTATTTCGAACTCGTGCAAAGTATATATCGCGTGAAGATGATGAAACGACAAGATTGGAGATTCTTTGTGGTGTGTAATGGTTGATAATTTGGGCTGTTCACGTTTGGCGATACCGTGGTTACATTGAATTGGGCGGGAAGACGGTAAATGCGCGTTGAACTGGCCGCATTAGAGAATAATCCGTTTGCCCATTATCATGTATGTATGCACTTGCATTTGGCCCCGTTTGTGCGCATTACTGCCTCCTGATCGCTCGTCATTAAATCATTAACGCATTATCCACGCTAGATCTATTTTTCCTATCCCCCTCCCCTCTATTTACCTTTCACCGTTGATAGTTAATAGGAGGAGGATAATTGCGATAGAGAATCGTGTGTGGAAACGCGTGTGAAGTTTTTTGAAATGTGGATTTCACGTGTGGGTTGAAAATAATCACGTTGAACAGCTATGTATCCGGTTGCGCGCAATGGAATTTCTAATTTTTTCTCGCGTTCGAACGATTTAGTTTCACACAAGATAGGAATTAAAGAATCCGTGACGAAAAGAATGTTCCCCTTTGCTCGATGCTTTCCTTGCAAGAGAAAGAAAAAATTTATGAAACTTTGTACGTTAATTTTTTTCTTGAATTCGAAAAACAACCCAGCTTCGCAGTAAAACAGGATCCAGGAATCTTGCGAAAGGAAATTTCGTTATCGAAAATATTATCGAAGGCACGATAGTTCCCTTTTAATCGATCTCCATAAATAATAAACGATTCCCCCGCAAGAAAATGGAAACTTACAACAACGCACACCTATCGACTTCTTCCTCGAGACGAGTTCTCGAACGAGACACCGAAGGACCAATTAATTCGCGTTTCGCGGGGAGCTCGATTACTCCTATAAAGACTTTAGGGGCGGGAAAAGCCGGCCGTCTACTCTAATTGGCCAATTTTCGCCGCTTAACGTCCAATTTATTACTATCTTCAAGATCTTCCTGCCACGTCGTCGTCGTCGTCGCCCTCGACCCTCCCCCTCGGCCGAGGAAGGCCGAAAACCGCTCTCCGGAGTATAATCCGATCGTCGAGTCGATAGATTGGGATCAGGATGAAGACGGCGGACGCGGTGGTGGTTCGGAGGAAGGCAGGGAAGGAGGAACCTGGACCGCTAATTAAAATGTAAAGTAATTTCATCCAAGATTTGCGTGCCAATGGCCGAGATCCGAGTCGGTTGCTCGGTCATCGAGCGCACGACGGCGATCAGAACGGCGGCGGCGAGAAGATAGTGACTAATGGCCCTTCTAATTCTGACTAATCGCCCGATGCCCACCCTCTTCTCATCCCTCGCCTCGCCTCGCCTCGGCGGCTCGATGCTTTTGACGGGGTTTATGCGTTCGATACTTAGCGACAACCGGGTGGTCGATCTTCTTTCCCGAAGCCCTGATAATCTTCCTAATTGAACCGACCTTCTGTTCCCCTTTCTTTCTGACCCCTGTTTTTCGCGGCACACGGATTTCGTTCTTGATCTTTTAATCTAATCGATCGGATGAGAGACAGAAAAGGAAGTATGGAAATGATAATGGAGGAAAATATTTAAATTCGAATAGCGATAGGATTTCTGTTGCGGAGAACGAAGATGGTTTAGGAGGGGAATCGAACGAAGCGAAAAAGCTTTCGAGAGGGAAATTAGAGAAGATGCGTAAGAAGAGAGCGTTTAGATCGAGTTTTGAAAGTTTGGAAACTTCGTGGAGAGGATGAATAGAAAACGTATAGAGATATAGAGTCGTGATAGAGAATTCAGGTATTCGAGTTCGAAGTTCTCTCTTCGAGCGAGAATAACTATTTCGAGTGAAAGTTTGTGCTTAAGAAAGCGTTTAATCGAATAGAATTGATGCCATGTAGCATAATAAATCGCGCTTATTCCCTATCAAACAAAACCACGAATATTCCTCTCCGCTGTACGTACACGAAATGAGTTGAAATCTGATTTCACACCTCCGTGCTCGTAAACTTTCAACCATCTTGAAACTTTCAATTTCGAGGGAATACGATGAAAGCTAAAACACCTCGGTTCCCGTTTAAATTTCCCCCCCTCCCGCTCTCCTGTGACTCCCTTATAGCCCTCTTAACAGCTGTAAAGGATTCTCAATTTCCTGGTCAATGGTAGGATCGTTAACGCGATCTACGATTCATGGGGAACGCGCGTGGACGAGGCTGTGGACGGCGTAGTTGAGGATATTATGGGGCTGGACCGTACGCTACCGGCAAAGGAATTGGATTTCGCGTAATGCACCGTAGTCTAGGGTGAGCGCCCCGCCAAATAGAGGGAGATAGCCGTGGACGAGGAGGAGAGGAGGTGCGGAAGAGGAAGGCGGAGGGCGGAAGGGAATTGACCTAATCCAATTCGATGCGAGTTCTCGCCCACTTGATATCGCATAACAAGGGTCGGATGGCGGAACAATTTGAATACGGAATAAGATTATCGTTAAGGCAATTAATTAATGCAATCGAAGTAATTGGGGGATACGGCTGTATATGGCCCGTCGTCGCCCCATTTCCGCAAGGACGGAATCGTGAATTTACCCGTTCATCGTTTCGATTAAACTTGGACTTTTGATAATCGTTTAACGACCTTCACCGTGATCGCGTGATAATACAATATTTCATCGTGTAAACGTTAACACGATCTTTGATTCCGAAAAAATTATTAATTTTTATTTTGTAAAATAATATATAAATCAAATAGGTAAAAGATAAGGCAAAAAGTTTTCGAGGTATATAATTATATTACGCGTTTCGTTTAATTTCTTGTCTAAAAATTCCTATTTTCACGTTACATCCGTTAAAGCGCGGCATTATTATTCTTAATAATTGATCACGAATGAAATCAAGATTCTCTTTATCCATCGCTCCCTATCTCCACGGGATCCAATTTACCAATAGAATTTTGTATAATTCATTTCGCCGTGACAGTTGCCGTAGCCTCAATTTCTCAAAACACGGGCATCCATCTTCCCCCGCTTCTGTTACGTCCTTTCTCCCTCCCTCCCTTCCTCGCGCTATGTGTATTCACCTTGCGTGACTAACTTTCCCGCCATGGTCCAACATAATCGCCATGGAACTCGTGAGTAATGTGCAAACTTCCATTAAGTCATTGTGTCATAAAGGTCCCGGCCGGTGGCGAGAAGTAACGGCGTTGCCGACACCGGCGAGACCTGGAAAAGAGTTCACGGCCTGGAAGGGCGGATAGTTCCTACAACGATTTACCAGAGTTTTCGCTCCCAGGTCAGTTGCTCGGAGCCTGTACTTCCTCCCCCGGGAACGATTTCAATTAATCTTTCAGTCGAAATTCCATTTTCCAACCCCCAGGATTCTTAATCAATTCTATCGACTCTCTAAAGATAGCCTTAAAATCGAATCCATTACAGGGTTACATCTAACCCGGTTACGATTCGGTAACGGCGTCCCTAAACGAATCGATAAACGTCTAACCGGTTACACGTGATCCACATGGAATCGCCGTTGATTTCGCCACTCGACCTACATACGCCGTTACGCTAATTATCAAACCTTGGCCAACCGATCGATTCAGCCTGCTTAACGATTCCTCGCGCGCTCCCTTATTATCGTACACCCTATCAGATAAGCAAAAGTAACGCGCACCCTCCCTTTCTTCACACCTATGCTCGTTAACATATTTTTTTGTCACGCGTCATCACGCTTAATTGCACGAGCGAAATTAATCAAAATCCAAGCTCGCGATAGCGTGTGCACGATCATACACAAGCGTAGAAAGAAAGGTAATACATATCACGATCGAATATCGGCTGCGTCAAAGTCCGAAGAAGAGGGGGTGCATTGTCTCGGAGGAGAGCACCGGCTCTTATCTGGGTCCCTAATCCCACCACTGGCCGTGGAACCCCTCATTATCCTTACATTTATTACCCGACGGCTTAAGGACTTTCCGATGGC
>NW_006263750.1:954815-955045 GCF_000469605.1 Apis dorsata | reverse complement strand
GTCGTCCCCGTCGCCGCCGCCGCCGTCGTCGTCGTCGTCGTCGTCGTCGTCGTCAGCCTCAGCCGATTACGTGGTCGAATCCCGCGGCAACGAACCAACGAACGAACGAACGAACGGGGAAAGCGAGAGCGTAAAAAGAATGTGAAACGAGGATAGGGAGAAAGGAAAAAGAAGATCGGCTCACGGACATCTCTCCCCGTGATGTGAACAACCGTGCACGGAGCGCAGGT
>NW_006263750.1:946987-954461 GCF_000469605.1 Apis dorsata | reverse complement strand
GTACCGGAGATTTATCGGGCATTATATATATATATATATATATATATATGTATGTACGTGTACACGTTTACGTATAAATGTATATGATATCGCGAGAGAGGCACCGTGATATTGAATATATTTTTTCATATATATATATATATATATTATTTTTATATCGTGGATAATGGATTATACCACCGACACATTTCCCATTTCTCGTATGAAAAATTAGACAAGCGAGATTGACGTGAAATCGGTGTGGATTTAAACTGATCAAATAATCAGAAACGCCGGTGACACGTTTTAACCGTGGCACGATACACGCGCGCATGTCGAATTGGAGCATGGTCGGTTTCGTTGTGTCCGCGGGGGCGGGAAAAAAGGTAGCGGAACTCGGCTAGGAAAATCGATAACCGAACGGCGATCCCGGTCGGATTTCCCATTCGTTCTGTCACCATCGCGACGCCGATAATTGTTCTTTCACGGTGGATTAAGCCTCGAAGCTCCTTGTCGCGACGTGTCCACCGTAAATACCGATGGAATCTGAATCGAGCACCGGCCTGCCCAATAATCCGTGAGGCGTGTGCGGTGAGGACGTCATACGCATTTGACCGTGAGCGCACGGTACACGGCACCCGCCCGTCCGTAAAACCAATCGTTATTGACAATAACGACCCATTAAAACACCGAAACGTAGCCCCCTCCTCTCGCTCCATCCGTTCCGCGATCCCTCGTTTCGAGATCCCCTTATCGAGAACGCGCCGCGATCGACCGCGACGAATATCTGTAATACCGCTGATATCGTTCGGTCTACCGATCTGGCATGGCTTTGAAAGACCAATCGCAACTGGAAATCTTTCCTAGCATAGCCCCGTCGCGCATTAAATGGCACCATGTGTATGAAGGGTATATCCGACGAGCGCGAGTTCGCGAGGATATACCGCTTGTTGAAATAATAGCTGTCGACGATCGTTGCTGTTCGTGCATTTGATATATTCGTATCACGATACGAATACGATGATTGTTTTAATCGTTTTAGATCAAAAAAAAAAGGAATCTTAATAAAATTAGGAAAAATTTAAATCGTTGTAATTTTGAAGATAGTGATCCTAGATGAACGAATAAAGGATCATTAGAAGCGTGAAAGCTTATCCTTTAAAACGTTTCTTCGTTCTTGTCCCAATAGAACGTGTGATTCCTGAGATATCGTCGTGTAAAGGAAAGGTAATTTTTAATCCTTTAATCTTAAATGCGATTGAATCTTATTAAAATTAGGAAAAATTCGAATCGTTGTAACTCCGTAGATAGTGATTTCTGGTCAACGAATGAACGATCATTGGGAACGCGAAATCTTGCCCTTTGAAATACTTTTTCGTTTATCTTGATACGATTTACGGTTCCCGAGATATCGTCGTTTAAAGAAAAGAGTAATTTTCGATCGTTTACTATCTTCGTTCTTGTCGCTTATTCGGACCTTTCGCTCGCACCGCGTTTCACTGACCTATCCCAAACTTCAGACGAGTGGCAGACGCGATTCCTAAAAAAAAAACGTAGTACGCATTTTCAGGAAAAAATGTAGGTCACGGTCCATTCATGATATCTGCACTATTCTATGTATTATACAAAATTTGACTGCTTATATCTCGGCAACCGATTCAGATATCGAGACGAAGCAAAAAAAGATTTCAATGGCACGGTTTCCTTTATATTCTGAATGTGTTTTGCTGACGAAATTTTCTAAAATTCTAGATTCTTTTCACGTGACGATTATATGATAATGACGTGAAAAATGTGAATTCGCTTCAATACGATTAATCTAATGGTATAAAATATATAAAGACATTTTCTGTACGTTCACAGTTTGTCGAATCGATGACAGCTTGTACGGATGAGGGACTTTTATATACGTGTAGAGACAGATACAGATATTTACGAGGAATGTTCAATTGTAATACAAGTTGATATCTAAAGGCACGTTCATGTTTTAGAAGGGGATGAACGTGAAGCGCTGTTGCTTCGTAAGTATGGAGTTATAAATTGCTGGCCATAGACGGTACGTTGGCAACAGTCACGGCCGATTCTTGGAATGTACCACCTACAATTCCAAGAATCCGCGATTCGTTTGCCTTATAAGGAGATTGCGTATCCAGCCAATCAGAATGTTAAACGAAAATCTCTTCGGCCATTTGCGGTTCGGATTGAATTCGACGAATGTATTCATACGGATACGTGACGTAAAAATTGACGTTCCACATTGCGTAGAATAGAATTTCACTTCTTCTATCCTTTCCCACGTTTAAACTTGCATCATTAATCATCGATATTAATAAATTCTTTTGCAACAACAAGTTTCCAAGTAAATTATAAAATTATAAAGAAGAAATTTATAATCTACTTGTAATTTTTTAAATTCATTAATATCACTTGACAAATTGTTGTGCGAAAATAAGAATAAATTCATCTTGTGAGTGCGCTTCACATCACGTTCTTCCCAAAATTTATTAATAACGTGCAATTAAGCCTCGTGACAACGTGTTTATCATCGCGCACACGCGAGACTCATCGAAGCGAAACGTTGTCGCAGCAGCGTTGAAAACCGGGCGATTCGTTTCCACCCCTATTTTAAATTCTCATATCTGAAGCTGCTTCCACCGGGAAGAAAGAAAGACGACGCGACGTCGTCGGGTGGCGAGGGGTGCGAGCGACGAAGGATGGAAGAAAGATAAACAGACGAAGGAGACGGTCGGCGAATAGAGACAGAGGGGGAGAGAAAGAAAAGGCAGAGGGTGAAACACGGAGCAGAGAGAGAGAGAGAGAGAGAGAGAGAGAGATGGAAGGACTACGAAATTTCATTTCGTTAAGCTGGTTCCGTCGTGGAAGAGATTTTCCATTCCACGGCCTGGCGAAAGCTGCCTCGGAGACGTATTACGATAATTTTTATCAGTTCGTTTATCAGACCGCTCTCCTCTTCGTACTTGGATCCTCCCGCGTACGAACTTCCTCGTCCGATCGTAAACGCCAATCGAAAGTCGCGTTTCAAGCAAAATTGCTTCGGAGAAGATCTTGAGAAATATGAGAATAAAAGTGGAAAAAACGAGTGTTTTACGAGCATCGCAACGAAACAGTGTGGTCTAAATAGCCTTTTCCCCCGCGATATTAAGTGTACAGTTTTCTATCTTGTGGTCGTTTCCTCGATTGTGAGGATTCCGTGATAATTCCTTTCTTATGGAGCAGTAATGACACTCATCCCCCGTTGGGGGTGCAATAAAATCGTCTTACCACTGGCTAGCATTTTTCCGATTATCTTTCCTCCAAAGATAAGCTATGACAAGGGAGAAATGTTTGCATTCGCGTAATCACGTCGCAACAATTGCTGGATAAAATGTACGTATAGCCTGTACAATGGAAGAAGAGCTCGTACTTACGAGACTTTAAATCGAGGCGGAGCCGTAAAATCAAACTTTTCAGCTACTTTTATGACGTCGTATAAACGGCAAGTTTGGAAGTTTTGATTATTCCCGAGGAATGTCTCATCTTGGTCCCTTAAAATTCAACTGGAACGATGACATTTGAATTTAATGAAACTTCGCTCCTCGTGGATAACCCCTTCTTCGACCAGGGGCGAGGATCGACGTCCCTCGAAATTGTCTGTATCGCTAAATCGTATATATATACGAAACGAATCGAGTTCTCCCCGTTTCCCGTAAATCCATTATCCGTATTTACATTTCATCGATCACCCCACGCCTCCCTCAAAATCGTCTCTCGTTGCCCGGAAATAAACGCGACTTCGCGGATACGAACGGCTCGATATCATCGAATTATCCTCATTTCTCGTTCGTGAAATCAATCAATTTTCAACGCATCCTTTCGGTCAATCGAAGTTTCATTTTCGACCAAACCTCGACGATCGTCACAATTTTATATAATTTTTAAAAGGAAAAAGATATCTTTCCCTCTTTCCTTTCTAAATTCCAGGAAGAAAAAAAAAAAAATAAACGATCGTTATATTTCAGGGACTCGATCAAATTCCACCATATTATCCTTGCAAATATTTAATATTATCCGATTAACGGAATTCAAATACGCGGCGGTAAAATTCGCCGCTAGCGCAAATGTTCCATTTAACGGCGCAAATGGGAATACATCGTTTCTCATTCCAGTTGTTGTTCCAGTTAATAACTTTGTGTTTACGTTGCACCATGGAAATTCCGTCGCCACGATTCACGCGCTCGGCCCACACACTTTTCCTGCTCATCGTAAAACATCGCCTCGAATCGTTGCCCGTCTTTTGAGAATGTCCAATCTCGCGCGACGAGATCACAAAGCTGTCTCGCTCGGACAACGTTATTAAATTACTCGACAGTTTTAATTACGGGGCGTACGTCGAAGGCATTGTGTTTTTAATACGCTTGTTCAGCGTTGCGGAATTTTTCCAACCGTTCACGAGCCGGCCGCGCCGCGGCCGGGAACCGGTGGCGTTACAACGGAAGCAATCATCTATGCGTTTCCGCGTGTAATTATTTCCCATTAAAACGGCATAATGAACCGGGATTACGTACGAACTCGGCGTTATTATGGCAACGTAGTTGGATGGAGGTGAGGGAGGGGAAAAAAGAAAGAAAAAATAAAAAAATAAACGAGATAGATTTACTAATTACTTGCTATCCCTCGGATAAATAATTGTACCGCGTTAATATTTTAACGAGCGGAATTCTGCGCAACGTTTGGACACATGCAAGGATATTATTCCCTTAAATAATCTGCAACAGAGAGATTTCGCGAAATGTATGAAAACATAATAATAGAAATATATCCGCGGGTGCAAAAATTATTTGCATATCATTATATTTAACGTAACATTTATATATATCGACGAATTAAATCCGTATCCTTGTGTATTAAATTTCATATTATCAACGATATTGTTTGGAAAAAAAAAAATGTTTCGTATCCATGAAACATGAAATGGAACGACATTGTATTGTATCGATCTTCTACTATCCTTCTGCATAGACGTTATTACGAAAAAAATATCGACCAGGCAAACACGAAAAGAAATAACAAATAACTCAACCAGTTTCCAAGTTCGCAGACGACAATCAATTCGAAATCCCTTCGACATTGTGGCGGCGAAGAACTTGGCGGCGGAGAAGCATGCACACACGAAAGGAAAGCATGTACATCCGATATTCGAGCGGGGCGTTGCATGCACGCACGGTAGCCGCGACAAGAAAGCGGTGTACGTCGAGGTATCGATAGGATAGAACGTGCGTGAGTGGGCTACACACCCGGCTGAAGGTTGAAATCGAATATGAGGAGCAAGGGCTAAGCCGGGCCAAGGAAGCACACGGTAGCCGTGCACACTCAACGGGGGAAAGGCTTCTTCTTCGCTGGTTCCCTGCCAGTAAAGTCGAGCCACTGTTCCACCCATGCCTCGTCAAACTCTTAAACGAATCTAGCGAGAGAGAAACGAATCCGACGAGTCTGGATAAGCCGCGAGAGGAGAATTTACGGTCGATGGCGGACCGCCATGTTTAATCTCCGATTAAACGGAGTCTCTTCCTTTTTTTCTTTGTTATCGTCACGTTTCCCTTAGACGACGGATATTTAATTTACGCGGATCTCTCGAAACGGTGGACAAAAAATTATTCATCGATATTAAACTTTCTTACGATTCGATTGAACATTCTTCCGTTTTCGATTCTATTGTATTCGTCCCCTTTTTGACGTTGTTTGGCTGGTGTTTGCGTCGAAGGCATCGTTGATAGGGGATAATTGGAAGGCCGAGAAACGAAGCGGAAATGAAGGATTCCATCTTGGAAGAGAGGAGAATGTAGGAGAGGTTCGTTCGAGCGTGGAACGAGTCGATGACGGAAAAGTGATGCGGAGGAAATTAGATCGGGCACGGTTAATGAAGATCGTGTTAAATCGTGGCTCGATACTTCGATGCATTCTACCTAGGAAAACTGGATATCAGAATTAATCTCTCGTCAAAATTAATCGTCCCGAATTCGAATAAAAAGAGTCGAGTTTATTTCGAATGAGAATTTCTCCTTTCCAATTTTTCTCGAAATGAATCATTTCGAAAGATCAATCGAGAAATCTATCTAATCTATCTAATCATTCTAATCTAAAGCGGAACACGAAGAACCTCATAGTTTGTGTGTCGTTTTAAATTCCACGGTTGTAAACATTGTTAATGAATTCTCGCGAAAAATATTCCGCGAGCAACGGTTCACGATACACGCCCACAGCCTATTTCGCTCAATATGCGCTGATTATATTTATAATTACGTTGCATCAGACAAATCGTTAAGCGAGCGGAATAAATTAGAGGGTATGCGCGTGTGCGTACAAACTCGATCGAGCGTGTTCGCGCTCGTCCGTGTTAGGAAGGCCAAAATGCGAGCTATTGGAAAGTCGTTCGGTGCGTTTTTGTTGATCTAGCGGTTGGCCGTGTTTGTTTAATTAAAATTATGCAAGTATGACGTGTAATTTATGGAAATTTACATGGTGCACGCGTACGCGCGTACGGTGTACCACCGATGTTCTTTCGTTTCCGCACGCTCGACGGCCAACTAACGAGGGAAAACGTTAACGTTTCCTTTTTCCACCGACGGAGAATATATCCCATCTCTATATGGAAAATCATTCCTCCATCGGAACAGATGCGATAATTACCTCCCATTACTTTCCATGGAAAATAATTTTGCAGTATATTAATATTATTTGGCTAACATCTTTTTTGCACACTATAATTATGCGACAGTTTATATAAAAATGTTATCGAAAGACAAATTGTTTCTCTTTTCTTTCATTTCTTCTCTTCTCATTTCTTTCCTTTTGGCGAGGAAGAGAGATAAAAACGAAGGCTCGATATTCGCGAAGAAGGAAAAATATATATATATTTATCAGGGCACGAATATCCGTTTTCGGTTTCAAAATTTTAAAATCGAGTCCCTTTCAATTCACCCCGCGTAGAACGGTTCCTCATTACGCGTAACGATGGTTCAGTCATAAGGACACGTCCGTCTCTCTATGTAGGGAAAGACGGTGGAGAGAAGAGTCGCCTGTCCTTTTCTCGCCGCAGTGGCGGCCAATCGCCTGCTCCACCCAAGTCGCGGCTCTCATTACGGTCGCGGCCTAAAGAAAGGGGCCTTCTTTTTTCCCCTCAGCTAGTTTTATCTGGCTCGTACATGCACGTACCACGAGGGCAGTCTTCACTTAAGGTAGTCTGCCCGAAGAAGAAGTAGTTCCATCCTTCCTTCTCCCTCTCCTTCTCACTTTCTCTTAGCCTCTGGCCTCGTTCTCTTTCCCTTCTCCTTCTCTCTTTCCCCCTCCTCTTCTCTCACTCTCTCTCTCTCTCTCCCCCTCTCTTCCTCTTCTCTCTCGTCCACCACAATGCAGCCTGGAACGATGCAGCCCTGTGCACACCGTTGCGACTGCCATCTAGTCATCCAACCAGTCAGCCAGCAAGCAAGCAAGCAAG
>NW_006263750.1:942230-946756 GCF_000469605.1 Apis dorsata | reverse complement strand
TAGCCACCCTGTCTGTCTAGACACTCTCCTACTCTACTGCACCCTCTGAGCTCGCGCTTTCCCCTCGTGCCTGCTGCACCTACCCTACCCTTCCACGCCTTCAACCCTTTGACACTGCACCACACCAGTCGAAGCTAAAGGGAAAGTGTTGGTGCACCTCCACCAGTCGTTCCACCAGGTGCATCATGCCTTTCCCCCCCTTTCTATACGTCGTGCATATCGCAACCAGCTTCGCCTGGTTTCAGAACGCGGAGCTCGAGCAGGGGAAGGAGGGGAGAAGAGAGAAAGAATGCACACACATCAGGCATCGTCGCATCACGCATCGTAAGTCGCACGTATGAGCGAAGCGCAAGGCCGGAGAAAAAGCGAGAGAGGGCCAGAAGGGAAGTTGGTACCCCCCTTTCGGTAGGGATTCCATACGAGGAGAAAGACAGACAGCAACGCAGAGAGCAACCCTTCTTCCGCCCCCACCAGACCACGCCTTCTCGACCTACCGCCACAACTGCCACAATATCGTCCCCCACACCTACTCGCTTCTTCTACACCTACACACAACGGCTTCTGTTCCATCACCTACCCCGCCGTTCTCACCCTCCCCGGAGACCGCGTCATTTCCGCGTCGAGTCGATAGAAAATTTAATAGAACGGTTTTCAGAATATTTCCTACTAGAGTATCTACTATTTTTGAACCGAGGTTGATTCCCGGCGAATCGTTCCTTTTCGTCCCGAGCGATGCGCACGCGTTTCGCGATCGTTATGAAGATTTAACGAGATTTAAAGGGGTGACACGTAACGGATGGAGGAACGTAACGTAAACGGAAACGTCAAGTCAATCTTTCTAAAGTTTACACAATTTACGAGCCCGAAGCTGCGAGCAGCGAGAGGTCCCATTCCATCGGCGAAGAAAGAAAATAGCATCCGTCAAAACGATGGAAAATGGCAACGTCACCGGAAACAGCCGACACTCCACTCCACGTCGGAACGAAATCTCATCGTCGGTTCCCGTAGAGCGTGGCTAAAGCATGCACTTTGTTCGAAGACAACGAAAGGACGACGAAAGGCGAGGATGAAGGGTTCGAAGAGGAGGCTGCATAGGTGAATAGGAGGGAGGGAGGGGCGACAGACACCTATTTGAAAACTGTCGCTAAGGGTTAGTAAGTCCGTAAGGGTGTAACTAGTAGGAACGCGCCGTCATCGCGAGGGTGGAGCGAGCTTGCCATAGGGGTCTCCGTCATTATTGAAGGAAGTTCCGCGTTCCCTTGTCGTCTTGTGATCCTGATCCCTTTCCCCCTCCCTGGCCAACCCCTGGCGGCGCGCGCTGTCTCTCATCAAAACAACCCGACTCGAACAGAGCCCGGGACTTGACTGGAACTAGCTAGCTTCCTGCTCGCGTTCCAACCGCGTACCTGCTGCGAACTTGCTGCCTCTGCCTGCCTTCCTGCCTTGTCGACACTCCAGACAGAATTCATCATGCACGGTTGCAACCCCCTCCTCGGTTGTTAAGTCTGGCAAGGCGAGCGACACCGTAGCGTGTTCCCCGTACGAGAAGCTTTCACCCACGAGAAGAAGAAGGGTTTCCAAGTCGTTTCGTTTCATTCCACCTTCCGTTATTTGTCGCCAACCTTGCCGAATATTCGATATTAAAGTTAAGGGTAAATTCTTCCCGTTTCGAAGAAGAGGACGCAAACTTGTCGAAATCTGTGAAATACGCGTGAATATCGAATCTCGATCCTCGTATATCGGTTTATTGAGAAGGTTTACCCCATTGACTCCGTGCACGACGTCTAGGTCGCGCGTTAGATACCGTGAAACGGAATAACGCGTGAAAAAGCTTCGTCGAAGATTTTTCCCGTTTGCGGGATTTCCGAGGCGGATATTGATAAAAATGGTCTGTATAAAACTAGGAGGGGATATAGACGAAAGTTATTCCAATGAAAAACCATGAATCTTATTTTCCCAATGGTGTTTCATTTCAGAAAGAAATTGTGCAAAATTATTCTCGATCGTTCGAGATCATTATACAAATTTCTATCGTTTATTCTTCCCTGATATTCGAACCGGTTCCGGTGAAATGCACCTCGGGGCTTCGCGAAGCCTCTTTTTCCTTTTCACCAACGCTCTTTTCCTAGTCGAAGTCGAAGCGAGCGAGAGGTTCGCTCGTTTACAATGATCGGACCATCCGGCCTGTATCCAAGCCTGCAAAGGAAATTAACTCAAACCGAACGAGTTTCGTTTCTCTTACTCGCTGCTCTAATCTCTCTTCATCTGTTCCGCGCTGTCCGCGCGGCCAGTTCTCCTCCTCACCCTTCCTTCCTTCTTCGACCATTTTCCAACGCTTACTCTCGAACGCTTCCCTCGCTTCACCGATTCCCCTCTCTATCCTTCTCTCCATCGGCTCCCCCTTTGCTCGCGCGCACCGGCCATATCCTATCGCAATCTTTCTTGCGCGCCCAAGCATTTTTCTGAGAACCGTCTCGCTCGCGCCGTTGCAGGGCAATCGCCCAAATGCTGACGCAGCCGGAGCTCACCCGGCGAAGATCGCTCCACTATCTCGCCGACCTATCCGGCCAGGTACGTACGTATGTACGTACATCTGCTACATTTGCGATTGGAAACTTTCCTCCCATCCGTAGAAATTAAACGTTCGCGTTCCCTAAGTTCGAAGGCCAACGCCGATTGATTCGAAATCAACGTTTTCTTTATTGGACAAATGTTCCTTTGTTCTTATTTATCTTTAAATAATTTTTTAAGCTCGATTCTTACTCTCGACAAAAAGGAGATAAAAATAAAAGATAATAGGAATAAAGAAATATTTGTGTATTTGAATTTAATTTTGTTCAATTGCTATTTCGTAAATTAATCGTTTAACTTTTGATTTCAATAATTTTCTAATAACGGAAATATTCGTACGAATATTTTAATACATAATAACGTTATTAACGATCCTTTTGGTTTCGATGAGGCTACGTACGTTAATTGAAAAAATTCTGCTTCCTTCGTCAGGCAAATATTTCTCCGTTTATCTTTGTTCCCATTTTGTATCTTGACGTTACATTTTTTTTAAGCTAAAGCCCTGAAAAATCACGAATATCACTCAACACTTTTGATTTCGATAATTTTTTTCCCCAGTAATGGATTTTGACGAAATGGTAAAGAAAAAAAAAATCGCGTACAAATATTTTCGCAACGGTTAATGCACGGTTATTAATTCCATTAGCGGCATTAGCCGTTACATAAATGCATCGTGTTTCCATGACGTTAGCTGGCTAATCGCTAATTGCAAAGTATTTTGCCAGAAATACGAAACGAGCGCAAATAATCGGGGTGATATTCAGCCAAGTACCCAGATTGTTTCCCCGATAACAAATGGGATTCGCGCGAACGATTACTTTCGGCCGGTACACGCTTTTAATAATTGGCATCATTCCGCACTCAGCGCGTACTAATTACATGCGAATGGTATGTTAAATTATGGTAATGAAACGGGGCGAAAACTTACGGCGGCATTAAATAACGGTAAGGATGAAAAGCCAAAATTTCCATTCGGCTCATGACGAATGGTGATTGCGATCGTTTCCGCTCCACCGGAATCCATTATAGACTTGTTCTACGCCTGACATTATCTCGCCACCGCGAGCTGGAGGTTGTAATTAGTTGTGCATAGTAATCCGTCACGAAATGCACTTTCCGGCGAATCACGCTCACTGATCGAGAAAAATAATATTATCGCGATACAAGCCACTATTATAGCGACCCCCTTCAACGGGGAGGAGGGGATCCGAATCTAACCAGTTTATTATTTTTATCGTCGAATAATGGAGGTCAACGTGTTCTTTCCTTTTACGAAGGTAACGTTACAAGCCCGTGGATAATGCAAAAGATCTAAAATTAACTTTCTCGTTAGGAACGGTGGATTAATATTTTTACACGAAACGTAATTACGCGAATTAATATAAACGATAAACAGACGTTTTAACGTAGTTTAAGAAATAAAAAGTACAAACGAGATTAACTTAAATCTCTTGCACGAAACATGAATGAATATGCAATAAATAATAAAAAAAAAAATAGAAAATGAAATTACTACAAATAATTTCTATTCCTCTCAATTTCTCCATTCTTCCTTGAATATTGGTTGAATAAAAAATTCGTTCCAGGAAAATAAAAATTTAACTCGACACGTTCCTTAGATTTATATTCTACGCCGATAATCTTCCTCGAGAACAAAGATTTCTGATTTCTCCGATCCGTCATCCAAAACCAGTTTTCGTGAACACGGACAATACAATGCGGTCCGGCCACGACCACGTTACACTTGTTTTACATAAGCCACCGGTGGCGGGTTTCAAATTACGCGGTCACTTAAATCTTGGAAATTTATTGCTCGAAGGGCCGAGTCACGTGAACCGTGTATCGGAGGAGAGGTGCGTGGTAAACCGTTCAGGCGGACCGACCCAGCCTCCGTTCGTTTAACGTTCACACCGTGAATTACCTAATCTATTTTATGGGGCGGCGCCGTGACCGTC
>NW_006263750.1:938815-942082 GCF_000469605.1 Apis dorsata | reverse complement strand
CCCCGATAAGTGTTCGCCGACGCCATGTTTTCCATCTACGAGTTGTAGCGTGTAAGCGTGCGTTAAAAACGTTATCACGGGTGTAATTAGAGCGTCGCCCTTGTTCCACGAGTGAATCGCGATGAAACACGGCATGGACATGCCGTTGACTTCCGCCGCGCGCTCGCCCTTCTCCTCCCCTCCTCCTCCTCCTACTTCCGCCGATCGATGCTTTAGATTCACGACCGCTCGTTCGATCGTGAGATTTTTTTCTTTCCGCGGCCGAACAATTTCGCGGAATTCTTCTTGATCGAATTTAATTAAGTGAGGGGGGAGGGGGAATTGTGGATCGTAATTGAATGCAACGGAAGGAGAAATGGCGAGAGTGGAAATAATAGGTTTCTTTTATTTTTCTTTTCTTTACTCTCTCGGGAAGAAGGAAAGGAATCAGTCCTTTTGATCGTGAAACAACTCGCATTATACATTTTTATCTCCCATCCCGTTTTTCATCTTAATTCGTTCCACCGCTGTGAGAACGGTTTTTTTTCGTCTCCGATTTTAAAATTCGATTCCCCCATATTCAATTATTTTACCGGGTAATAAACTTTGTAAAGATGATAACGTAAAAGTTATCAAATTGTCTAAATTTTTTTATCCAATTCTTCGCGTTAACCACTTTTTTTCAACGTTGTATGTATATATATATATATATGTTAATATTTAAAATTTAAAATTTACGTATATTTTATAATTCACGTTCAAATATGATGAAAATTCATAATGAAATCGTAATATATTTGATTTACCTCGAATTTCATGAAAAATAATTGTACGATAAAATTGTGAATGTACGAGATTTCAAAGATTTCAACGATAAAAATTTCCTGATAGAAGAAAAAAAAAGTAAAAATAGAAGTATATAGAATTAAGATAGAGATTGTTTCAAAGTCGTATTTAGTATCACCTGCAGAGTGTTGGATTTCTAGCTTCAACTTTAGTTAACAGTGTCGGAAAGGAAGTGGTATATCCAACACTGGGAACGGGGGCAAAACTGAGGGCTGTTTTGCTCAAGAATAGTTACAGCCTCTGGCTCGTGAAGTATAGCTCCATTGCACAGCGCGATGAGAATGTGTTCATTTTACACTCCAAAACATTGCGTGAAACGCGAAGTTTGAAAGATCACGTGAAACTCAACGACGAGAATAATTTAATTCGAATATAAACAAAAGTAGATCGTAAGTGAATTTTCATCTTTTCGAGCGAAACGGCGAAGAATTTCATTGCCATTTTTACATCGAAATTTAACCATAAAATATCACCAACTTTCATATTTTTCGCATAACGGTGCAATTTTACGAAACATTCTCCCCGCCAACCCTCTTCACGTGCAGCAACAGGTCAACAAATTTGCTTGTTTAGAAAATTTTTCAGAAAGATTAAGCGTCACGATAAATCTACATTTTCGAACATTTTATACCTCCCATTTACCTTTATCCGTAAATTCTTATTTAACGCGAACATTTGTCCGCGGACAATTCGCGCGTATCAAGCTATTAGCGCAAATTAACAAAATTCCAAATAAAGATCATTACAAACGCTTTGCGCTCGGGCGAAATTCAAAATAATTGCGAAAAAATTCGGCAAGAAGCTGAATTTGATCGAGAGTACCGCAATGCGAGTATTAAGAAATTTATTAACACGACCCTCTTATCGGGGTACAAGTGGTAGTCCGGCGCTATCCTCTAAATAATAGCTAAGCACGCGTTATCGCGGGTATAATTAGACGATCGATCCATCTGAAGAATGAATCACGGTAAATCAGAAACGAGCGAAACACCGTTTAAAGGCGCGGAGCGATGCGCTGATCGGCGAAAAGCCTCGCAGGTGTCCGCTTCCTTGGGGAGGAAGGAGGGGGGAGGAAGGAGCAGCGGTAACCCGGTAATTACGCTATCTCCTCTGTAACGCGTTGTTAACGAATTATTCCTCGCCGCGATAAAGCGGAGAAATATAAACGGTCGCGTATCGCGGCCTGCCGTACCGTGTTATCTTCGACCGTTTCATTCTTATCTGGGCGAGGATCGTGGCGTCGCGGATGTTCCACTTTCGATACCATTGCTCGCCCCGATTATGCTCGCCACACGCGCATAAATTGCGATTTATGACCTCGCCGAGGGACCCCCCTTCTTCCTCCCTCTCATTCTCATCCGGTCCCCAACGCCGGACACTTCCCTCCTCCGATCCGATCTTTATCGATGTCCTCCCGAGCGTTAAGGAAACGTATGCATGCGCGTGTATAGTTGGTCGTCGTCGTTTTGTATCGTTTTGCATCGTAATCGAGGAAATGTTGACAAAATTGCGATCGTTTGTGGTAAAGGTGGGTGTTTCCGTGGCGGATATCCATGGAAGGAAGGTAAATCGCGTAAGTCGAGACGACTCGAGGTTTCTCAAGATTATATAAGATAAGAGATGATTTTGCGCGCGGGGTGTAATCAATGGAAATAGTGTGTCTCGACGGGTGGATGTACATCTACTAGGTATTCTTAGACCTGTTTCGAAGCTACAACATTCTACGGTAAATTATACTTTGTAATAATGCTTGGCAATTATTTGCAAATTCTCTAATAAATTATATACAGATAGAGATTGATATATTTCGTTCACTAGAATCTTGGGGAATAATTCCAAGCAAGAGAAAAAAAAGAAAAAAGGAACAAGAGAAAGAAACGTACAAACGCGCAATAATAAGCAAAAAAAAAAAACATCTAATCGAAATGACAACGTCTCGATCCCATCCCCCTCAACCGCCACCTTTTATTAAATCCAACGGCATCGGTCCCCGGTTGCGACGCGGTTGCCGGGCGAATCGATTTTCAGAAGGAAGCGGATAAGCCAGCGGAAAAATCGCGGCACCGAGCCGAGATATGGAAAAACGAGAAACTTCCCCCGACTAATTTAATTCCCCGTCCCCTCGCCGGATCGCCGATAAAGAAGTTTACGCGGGGCTGGTTTAAGCGGCCGATGACTATGAAAATGTTTTATTGCCGGCGGTATTGCCCTTAAAACCGGCGTAGACGAGCCATTCCCAGACTCGGCGCGATCGATATTTATAACGTATTGCGCGTCGCGTGCCTCCTCCTCCCTCCCCCCCGCCTCCAGAAATACCCACGGCGTTTAAACGCGTAAAGAACACGCGTTAAACGAGAACGGAACGGATTAAACGATTTACGATTCGGTACGAGCCGCTTATTGAAACATCGCCGCGTTCCCTCGGCGGGGTTGCACGCGGCC
>NW_006263750.1:924562-938473 GCF_000469605.1 Apis dorsata | reverse complement strand
CCGCCGACGTAATTGGTCGTCGCAACCCGATTTGCGGCTCGTAATATCGCGATTCCGCGGGAAATACGCGCGGAACCGGTGGTAAATTGTCGCGTGATACGATTTTTCTATCGCGCCACAGGTTTTTAGTGCTTGGATGCATTATTATCGGACGGGGATACTTTGTTTTCGCGTATAGGAAATTTATCGGTTTTATTCACGTTGTTGTTCGGCAACAATCCTGCGAATTCCTGCGAAACGAAGCTTTCCCCGAGCCACAGGGGAAAATAGGGTTTAATACGGTATATTTATCTTTGGATGGAAATTTTCCGCTTTACGAGGGGATCGAGAATAAAGTCTTCGGCCATTTTGGTCGAATGATTCCTCGTCGTCACGGTCCGCGATTTCGAAAAGCTTCTGTGAGCTAAATCGCATTCATACGAGAAATTTCGTTGGCTCCTGGCCCCGAAAGGCTCTGTCTTATTCCATCGGTTCTCTCTGTATTTCTCTCGATCCATTCACACACATACACACACATACTCTTCTCCCTGTTACCAGTATCCGTACCAACGTAGCGAGCACACAAGAAATTTCTGGGAAATTTCTCCTGGAAATTTTCCAGATATTTTCCCTCGAATCATCAAGACTTGGTACACTATACCGAGCGCCGCGATTTAATTTAATTAATCGATGCGATGCTCGACGAAGTGGCAAGTGGCAATTAATCAACGAATCTCGGTTAAACTTCGTTGCTTGTTATCTTCGAACAAAGCGCGATTCTTCACCGCGTTGCGATTCAATAAGACGGGATAACATCTGGACGCTGTGTAATTTTCAGCCGACACATGGCCGGGCAAACGGCGCAGAAACTTTTTGACGTATTCTTCGCCATTCCAGCGCGACTCGGGACAATTTGCGCGACACCTACCCTCGCCGTGTTATTTCGCGACTCCGTGTCCCGCGTTTTATCTCAATTTCCATCCCCGTTTCCCTCTCCTTCTTTCGCGCGCCACCATTTACAATATTTTCCCTCGCCTCCCCCCTGCAAACTCCCCTTGTTTCTCGTAACAACAACGCGCCACGGGTTACGAAAATATTCCGTTTCCGTGCCACCGGCAACGGATATCCCATGTCCGCTTGTTTCCCGCACCTTTCTCGCCTTTTGAAACAACGCGTGTTGGTTCTTGGATCGTCCACATCTTTTTATTATTCTTTATGCGTGACAGAATCGGTAATTTATATATATATATACCGACGTAAAAATGCAACTAAGAGCGCCATATTACGTATTTTAATTTACAGAAATGCACGCACGAATACACGTTGCTATCGTCTTTTTATTTTTCACGACACGCTTTCCTTTTTCTGTGGATTTTCGGACGAGGAATTCGTCGTCCCATTTCTCGAATCACGCCTTTATTTTTCCCCGCGTTGTGAAACGTTTTCGCACAATCTTCTTTTCGAAACGTTGGTTGGAAGGACGGAGAAAAACTCGATTTTGATCATTCCTCGTTTTTTCCCTCGCGAAATGTCACGTCAATATCGATGCAAGCTCGCGTCCAGTTGCGTTTCGCCGGTATTTTTCGTTTGAACGCGGGGCGGCGTGACTCGCGCCATTGACCGACAAAATTATGCGACGCCGGGGACCCTCGTTTCCGTGAAGTCGAGCGAGCGTGCCGCGCCGTGACACGGATGGAAGAATTTCGAAGGGCACGCGCATTTCACGAAGTTTACGGATCGATCGTTCAACGTTTTCGTTCGCCCCGATAATAGGGCGTCGTAACGAAAGTTGGCTCAACCGTGTATAATTTTTCCAGGTGGGTATTAAATTAAATTTCCTTTCCGTACGATGGATATTTCAACGGATCGGATTAATGCATTCTATATGTTTCTCCCCAACCAAGAAGAACCAACAAATTGTCGTGACTCGTCGAAGTGTAGCGCTTTATTGCATAAAAAAAAATACGACAAGATGCATTTTTCGAAAGAAAGTAAGTCACAGTTTTTTTTCTTATTACTATTAAAAACTAGCCAAACGAATCTCATTTAATTTAACGATTCCAGAATGTTAAGAACGTAATAAGTAATTTTCGAAGAAATGAGGATATAAATATACAATGAATAATAAATAAAAAAATAATATAATATCAGCATCCTCAAAAATTAAGAGAGAGAGAAATAATAATTGTCAATAATGCAAGAGGATTGGCGAATAAAATCACTCGTTTTGAGAAGTCTTTATCACTCTTCATTTTCGCCACTACTTCCACCCTTCAATCCGATCGATCGTTTCATCGTTTCCCATCGATTCTGTGTTCCTAGCGTATTTAAATTTCATACACGCCGTGGCGCCATCTCATCCGAAGGAACGCACGACTTCTTGTTTCCACGAAGAGGGACGAAGAATAGCAAGGATGAAAGTCGCTCGCGGACTATTTTCCACGGAGGTAGGGGAAATACCTCTGGCGCGGTCCCCGAGCGCCTAATCTCTAAGTGGCGTCATTTATCTGTAGAGGCGGATACATACGTGCTGCCGGGTTTCCGCCCGACGGCGGGTTGGTGTGCGAGACGTGGGTGAAGTGGGTGCCTCCTAGTCTCGTCAACTCGGAAAGATCGCCGTCTCCTTAGGGAGCAGCGAAAAAAATGTACCTTCCTTCTTTCAACCGCTCGTGAAAAGCGAGCGGAGAAATATTCCCCTCGAATAATATCGTGCAACGAACGATGATAAATTTCTCGATCTCGTGGAGTCAAAAGAAAAATTCGATATTTTCTTTCTTCGTTATTGTTTATCCTCGAGTATATATAAAAAGTTTGTTCGAAGAAGGAAAAAAAAAAAATTGATTCACAACAGTTTTTTTTCTTTCCGTTTGCTTTCAGTTTGAAACGAGATCGGTCAACGAGCCAAATCGCGAGACTTTCTTGAAATGAAACGAAAACGGAAAAACTTCGGAGGATTAAATTGACTTCGTAAGGTGAGGAAAGATTGGAGTGCCTTCGTAAATAAGAGGGTTGGAAAAATTTAATGGTCAAAGAGGGAATCAAAATCTCCTCGAACTCGGACTGCCACCTCGAAAAGAAGCTCCCCGGATGATACTGGTGTGAGCAAAAGGTGTTTGGTAAAGGGAGGGAGGGGGAGAGGCGTAGAAAAAAAAAAGGAGCAGCGAAGAGGAGAGTAAGAGGCGATCCTAATGGCAGTAGTGTCCTTCTGTCGCTCGGGAATCGTGTACGGCTCCTTGAACAGGAGGGTCTCTGCGGCCTCCCTGAAATCCTTGGTAGTAGTACAACGAAGGTGAGATGGTAACCTGAGGCGTTGCCTGAACATTACCTAGCCACGGTTGGCGATCCGAACCGAAACCTTATCCGTTCCTCTCTTAAGAAACTGCCATTCTCTCTCTCTTTGCTCTCGCCAGAGCTACGCCAGAAGGAGAGGAGAGGGACAAAGGAAGAGGGCGAAGAAACGAGAACGAAACGGGCCACCTCTTGGCAGACGAGGTCGGGCAAACGGGAGGAAGTGGAAGAAAGTTCTTCAGCTGTATCGTGGCACGTTTTAAAAGCAGCAGGCCGGGAGGAACCGGTCATAGAGCTCCTGCCAGAGATATTCACGCGTCATAAAGCAACGGAACTAATCTCGTGCCTGGTTCCTGGCCCTGTTCTCCTTTTTTCCAACGATATCGTAATGGCCATCGGTTACTAACTAGAGTGAAAAATGCCGAGACCCATACCCGTGAAGAACTATCGCGCTCGATTTACTCGCGATTTCCGGTCCCCTCGGAATGTTCCAGCTGGAAAGTGGCGGGTTACATTAAGCCCGATTCGAACAGGAACCGATATCTCGATACGCTTCCACGATCCTCCTCCACCTATCGATTGAAAATATTTTTTTCCCTTTAACTTTTTCGAATCTTCTAAAAGCTTGCGCGAATTTCGTTTCGAATCGCATTCGAGGGAGAGAGAGAGAGAGAAAAAAAAGAAACGAATCGATTCGGATGGGGAAGATTTTTCGTAGAGGTCGTCCAATTAAGATAATCAAAAAAATATCCCAACGCATCTCGACTCGTTTTAATCGAAGGGAAAATTTTTTCGTCGGATGATAGGGAGGGAGAAGCAGCGAGGATTTTATAGAACTGTGTGTACGTCTGCACACAAGCTATCGATGTATCGATGTAGTTTCATTCCACTCTGACACCCGTCCGTCAGACCGTTTCGTCGTCGATTGATTTCCGCACTTTCGAGTGGTTTCACGAGCCAATCAGAATAAGTGATACGCCTGCTGCCTCCTCCGTCGCATTATGCACGCCACTTTCAGCGTCTCCGTCTATGAATTCGATCCTGTCGTCGCACTGTCGACAACGACGTTCAACCCCTCTCTCTTTTCTAACGCTCGAACCCTCGTACGAACAATGACACGCGGATATCGGAGTCAGGATCATCCGTGCGCGATACACATACGATGAGATTCGTTCTACGTTTATCGTTTCGACGGGATGGAACGAGGGATAGAAACCTAGACTTTACCAGATTGTTGTCGTGTAAGGCGTACGTGTTATCGGATGGGATTCCCCTAAGAGGAAACCGTTACATCACTCGTGCATACGCGAGGCTATAGTTCTCGCGGAAGAAAAATTAAACGAAACCAACAGGATTAAATTGACTTCGTGAGGAAAGATTAGAATACCTTCGTAAATAAGAGGATTGGAAAAATTTAATTAATTGGTCAAAGAGGGACGGCCATCTCGAAAAGAAGTTCCCTGGATGACATGCGTCTATTCTCGAATAATGAGAGAATAATGATTAATGGATATTTTGATTCTATCTGCATTCCATTTCGACTTCCTCGTCCGGACTCCGAGATGACTCGATTTCCCGAATTAATTACACGCTATTTGTCCGAGTATTCGCGAGAGTAGGAAAGAAGTTTCCAAAGAAGTTGTAATGTTTAAGTCGAGGATCCCCTCCAAAAGATTGGAGGAAAAAGATTAAACATCAGATTTCATGCATTCACCGATGCTCCTTCCCTGTCCTTCTTAGAATCAAGCCTCCCTTTTCGTGCCCCGAGTTCTTTCGTCTTATTTCATCATCCCCGATTTTCTCCCCCTCCGCTTCTCGGTCGATCTTTGAACAAGCATCTATCTCAAAGCGATCACGTTAGAGCGTTTCCAATATCTTTAGCTTCCGTCGAAACGGTGGAATGGATAGAAGTCCGCGATAGAAACGTTTGGTCGTACGTACCCTCACGGCTCGTGTTGCCCATCACGCGGAAAGAAGTTTGCCAAAGGCGATGTTATCGAATTTCGATCGGTCGACGGCCATTTACTATGAGCGACGAAGAATGAACTGCGCTCCACCGGTCCATCGGCTGAGGCGTTCAACGGCTAAGGCCTTTCAAAAGCGGATCTACCAGGTATGCGGGAGTCAAGTTTCCTTTCGAAAATTGTGTCCACCGAATACAATCGCTCGCCGATTGAATGAATATCTAGTATTCGCAACGTCCATCGTGCCTCTTAATTTTTACCTCATACGTGGAAACTGGGATGTTTTTCATCGGTGTGACTTTTTTTTCTTGGATACGCGAATGCCGCGCGCATTCGATCGATACGAAATGTTCGTAATTATCCTGACCTAATTGATAGTTTTTATTCCATAGCTCGCAATTTCGGCTAAAGTGCTTTTCTGTTTACCTCTCCTTCTCATTGACCTAATTGACTACAATCGTAGAAATAAAGAGGAAGCGAGAGCTCTTATCGCGACTGCTTGAAAATATCTTACAAATCTCTGAAAGATTAAGGCTCGCTGATACATATAAAAAAGCTGGAATCAAGATCGTGGAAAAACGTGGATCGTAAACAAGATTGTAAATAAGGAAAAGCAGTTCAAAAGAGAAAGCAAGAGGAGAAAGAGAAACGCTTTTCGAAGAACATGGAAAAATCATTGATCGCGATCAACAATGTTAGTCTCGAGTGGCAATTTTCATTAGCCCGCATATTTCGAAGGGTAACGAAATATTACGACATCGAGTAGCGGGGGATCGATAGCAATTTTTCGGAGGAGGACTCCACGCGAGTATCGTTCCATCCGGTTGATAATCAGAATCCACTGGAGATCCACCGCAGAGTATCCGTCCTGTCTGCGAATCGATACAATGCATATACGTATATATACCGGTCCGCACGATAAACCCTGTCTCTCTTCCTCCACTCGTGCTCACCCATATTCATATACATATTTACACGTGCACGCGCGTATTCCGTATCGATTATCGCGCGGAGGCCGGGCCAAGCGCGTCGACTGAAGCAATTCCACGAGTAATTATCGGCAGGTAACCAAACATCTAATAATCCCAGACAAAATCTATATCGAGGCGTCCCCTCCCCATCGCGAGTGTTCGACCACAGGCCGAAATCGTCTCTCCCATGGGAACGCGATTTAACTCGCAATAACTCGTAATAACGGGGTTGTTGATTATTATAAACGTATTCGAGTGACCGAAGAGACTGTTGTCGGATTGGTTTGGAACGGACGGAGTGGCCGGATGTCTGACAGACGCGGCGCGCACGCTCCTCGAGACCTCCTCTCCACGCGTGAAATTGAACAGAATCGAAGGTGGGACGTAATGACACGTCCGCAAACAGGGCACGGTTTAGCACGGTATCCTTCTCCCGTTCCCCAATTTTTTGGCCAACACTCGAGACCGGTGTTATTAGACTATTTTCTTCACGGCCCTTGCTTCTTAAGCGTAATACGCGTGGACCACCGTATATAGTATATTGCTATCCATAAGGGAGGTTTAACCAGGTAGGGAAGGGATTATTACGAAAGTATGAGTGATAATATTTGAACGGACAGAAATTTCGCCAGGGGAGCTTATTAAAGTTGGCCTTACTTAACTGCTACCGCTTTCCTTCTCTCGCTTCCTTCCTCTCGTTTCTCTCTCGGGGATCATTAGTATAAATAAGGTTTAGACGGGGGTAAACGATGCGACGATTCTCTGCCTCCCTTTTAATCACATTTCCGAGTTAAAAGTATTAGGAGGATGCATCGTAAGTATATTACGAGTCTCTCGCTTCAAAAGAAAAAGAAAGAAAGGAAGAAAGAAAGGAAAATTTAGAAATTCTAAAAAAAAGCTTTCCCTGTCGATAACTATAATACAAGGAGAAAAATACCTATTTTTATTAACTATCGAATTTCAGAAAAATCCGAAACACGAGTATTATTCATATTCCATTACAAAAATATCGCGTGAATTTTATATAAATATCATGATCCCAAAAATTCCCTGCCGAAAAACATTCGATATTTACTCTCTGCCACGTTTATTCCCCATATCCTTTGTAAAGGGCGGTGTATATACGGTAAAACGTTGGAAACATCGCCGCTTGAATCGGCGGCCTGTCATATTTCCTAGCCCGAAAAACCGTGCTCGAAACTGGAGCACGGGATTTTCCCTGGTCCACGGTATACACATACATATACATATATATATGTATTCGGTTTCGGAATACGCGCTCTCTTTGTTCAACCCTGTCGGTCGGCTCGTCACGTCGGGGGTGCGCGTCACTGAAGTTTCCCTGGCGACGCCGGCGCGCGGCTTTGCCCGTATATACTGACACGGGAGGGACGTCGATGCAAAAGTTGCGTCGCGTGGAAATTAAAGAGGGAGAGATCCGTCTCGTCCGCCACTTCAAGTACGAAGTACGGTGGTGGCCGCGGGTGGAGGACGAATGCGATTGGTCGGGCCAAGTGGATTTGACGGGGGCGCGCTTGCCGGTGGTTTTAACCCCCCTCCTCCTTCCTCCCCCTCCGGCAAGCGCGAATCCTGCACCAACACGGTCGAGGGTCGTCGAGCGAGGGAGGGGAGGGGGTGAGTAGTCGATAAGAGTAACGCACCTAATGCAACGATCTTTTGCCCCGTTCGTTACACCACCGAAGCGGCGAAGCGAGCACACCGGCCGATTGTCACGTCCTTTCGAGAAGTTTTCCATTTCGTCCACCTTCGATCCGGGAAATATTATCTCGGTCGAGGGCCGGGAGGGAAACGAAAACACTTTCGTCGTTTCCCTTCCATTTTAATCTCGCCTATCCGGCAAATGTCTAAGCAACGATCCAAGTGTCGTCCAATTTTTCGACGGTTTTTCTTTTCGAAGAAGTAGAATGCAAAGATAATATTTATAATAATTCCCCTCCTTCTTGAATGAATTTCTTTAAAAAAAAAAAAAGGACGATTTGTTTTCAATTTATTATCGAATTAAACTTTACATTTTATCAACTTGACGAGGGGATAAATGATTCATACGATAAGAATCGATTATTCCCATTACTTTTAACTTTTCGTTCAAATGATCGAAATTTAATCAAAATAAGTCCAGTTCGTTTTTTCGAATCAATGCGTGCGTTGATCTGTTACGTTACGTTTGTACAATTAAAACGGCTAAACGGTACTAGTAATTTTTATCGAATCCGAGAGATGACAGCAATCTAGCTCGAATTTTTAAAGATACTTTCTTTCAAAAAGAAGATAACGAGTTTTTAATTGATTCTATATCGAACAAAAATCCGATATTGAAAATTTTATTCGCTGTAAATATAATTATACGCAAAGCGGAAGACGCACTACAATTTTTTTTTTTTCTTTTTTTTCCATACTTTTCAAAGCTAGAGTGAATTACAAAGTGTTCTCGCATCGCGTTTACGAGAAACGATTGTCGCGCGTTGTTGAATAGTCATCGACGTGCGGCGTACGTCGGGCTCGCGTAAAAAAAATTGGGGGGGAGGGAGGAGGGGAGAGGGGATGAAGAGTAAAAGGGGGTGGAAATTCTTGAAAACGAGAAGTTTCGTCGTTTCTTCGTCGTGGGCTAGTCATCGATGTACATGCGAAGAAGGGGCAATGTGCATCGCGCGCACGGGGCGCACACAAGGCGGGGGCGCATGTGTGAGATTTCCACTTCCCCCTTTGCCAACATCACGCACTTGATGTCCTCCGCCTCCGCCGTCGCCCAGTGGATGTCAATGACTCGGATGACTTCGTGAATATTCGTCGTCAGTAACAACGACGCCGACGACGACAGAGGAAAATCGATTGCCATCCAGACACCGAGACTCCTAGCAGGGGTGTCGGGGATCTCGCCGAACCGAGCGAGCCGCGATGAAATGAAACGAGAAAAATTCAACGAGTTTGTTTCCTGTCTTTCTCCCACTTTCCGCCCGCCTCGTCCTTTTAAAAGAGGATTTAAAGCGTTCGAGCGTCGATGTCTGATCGTGTTATACGTATAGATAAAGAAAAAAAAAAAAATAGAAGGAAAAAAAGAACGATAATAGAAAAAAAAGGGGAGGAGGGAAGAGAGGAGGGGAAGAAAAAGAAAAAGACGGGAAGGAAGATTAAACGAACGACGATTTTTATTTTCGCATCACTGAAAACGGTATCGCCAATCACATCCAATTTTTTTCAATGTCACGTCTAGCTACGAGATAAGATGTTTTTTTTTTTTTTTTTTTTTCTTTAAATTATCGCGACCTCGTTTATTTGACAGGAAGTTTCCCTGTCTCCGGTAACGAGAGATAGGGTTAAAAAAGACAGACAGCCAGACTGGTTGACCACCTCGGCAATCTCTTACAACCACCGTCTGCACCGTCCACATTCTCATCAGACCCCTATCCCCCCACTCTTCCATCCCTCAGTCGGCGACCAACACACGCTCGAGCCGCTAAGTGCACCCCCTCTGCATCCACCCTTAAGCTATAACACATGCTCGCTAACTCGAAGACTAGGTATTTTCTATCCGTCGTGTTTCAGCTATCGTATACACTATACGATGCATAGTACATATCACTATTGTCGTCGATTTTCGTGTCGAACTCGCTTCCTCTATTATCATCTATCTCGAAATTTAATGATGGCTCGTACGAATCTTCGCACGTGGTTTCGACTCTCGTCTGGCGAAGTAGTAGCGAGAAAAACTTTCGCAGTATAGATTAAACTTGAACTGCGTTTACTTTTTAAGACTCGGGCAAGTCTCGTTGAATACGCGGTGTGCATAAATTACGAGGCCGCATCCCCTGAGAATACTCATCCAGAAACAAAAGAAACAAAGCCCTCGTTATTATTATACTTGACGCCGGGCTGCTCGTCCAGTCTTCGTGTACCCCCTCGGTGTCCCGGTTAAATGCAAAACGAACGGAGAAACGGTCTTTGCCGACCGATGTCGCACACACCTCGAGTTTCACGACTTTTATAAGGTGACAGAACAGAGCCACGGGGAGTAGCACGGCGACTTTTCTTTTAATTAATTTGGGAATTACCATGAAACCTGGCAGCCGGTCTCCCGGCGTACCCCACCCTCCCACCGGGCCGTTGCATTATGAACAACTTTTATAATTAAGCAATGAAGGAAACTTCGTTGAAAAATTCGTGTCTACACGGCTCTTTCGTCTCTCTCTCTCTCTCTCTCTCTCTTCTTTCTTCTCATCATCGCGTCACCATCTTTCTGGAACTTAGCACCGTTTCTGTTTCTCGATTTTCTTAACTCCCTTCTTAACGCTCTCTCTTTCTCTCGTTATTTTTCCTTCTCATCGAAAATTCTTCCTCTCGAAAGAGTTCGTGGAAAATTTTAACGATTCTGAATTCTCGCGTAAATAATCGGAAAATGTATTTATCAAATACGTTAAAGAGGGATGAAATGAATTTATCATCCTCGATTTTTAACGATGATCATCGAATAAATGACAATTTGATGTGAAAAAAATTTGACGGAAGGAAAAGAAAGAGCATCAATTGTATCCACGAATATAGAAAGTTTTTTTTTCCGCGGTATTATTTAACAGATTCATGTATATCTTACGTCACAAACTATCGCGCGACATCGTGGAAAAGATATTGATCTACGCGTTTCCCTTTGCTGAGTTAACGTACATTGCCTCGCGAGTTTTTATTCTTGTCCGTGATTTTTAGATCGCGAAGGCGTCATTCGATGACGACACATTTCCCGATTTTTCAATCACGCAAATGGTACGCTTCCTCGCAAAGCAAAATGAAACTCTTCGTCTCATTCCATTATTGTCCTTTTAATTAAAGAAGATTCGTTCGAATAAAGATTTTTTTTTTTTCTTTTTTTCAAGATATTCGATCACGCGAAATTGAATATGGAAGAAATGCCTTCGACCTTTGATGATTAACGGTTATAAACGGATAAAAACGAATCTCTGACACTTGATTTTTAAAAACTATCCCATAATCTCCGAAGGGGCGATCTATATCCATCACGACGATCGACATACGACGATATTAAGCATCGGCCATTTTTCTCCCCTGGAACTAGGTTATGTTTTTCCAAGATTCTTCCGCTGTCATCCCTCATAAATTGAAAGATCGAGGTGCAGCTGCGTTCGACAGTTAATTAAACGGGAAGCAAGAACAACTTTCAGAAGATAAAGAGCAACGAAGTATAGCGGGGTGTGTCTCGATCCAATGGGAAGATGCAATTTTTATACTTTCGATTCACAGATATTGCGTCTGATTTATCATCGATCCTTCGAAGTTTCTTTTTTTTTTTGTCGTTTACAACTTATTTCAGAAAACTTTTTTTCTTTCCTATCTCTTCCAATTGTACAACTCTTCGCTTGTATCGATCAATTCGACGATATTCGTTTCGACATAACGTTACAAATGTCGTGGATTTTTAATTACACCGTATAACTAGGAATAACAGAAGATGTCGAATTGTAATTAGCCCGATGAGCATCTGATGAAACTATCTAGATTCCCGGAGAAATCGTGGATAAATTGGAGCGCAAGATCGACAATGAGACAACTTCTGTCGTACGTTTCTCGTAGAAAGAAGAATATACTCTTCGACTGCACCCATTTCCGGTGCATCGTAGTGGCTTTTAATTATCCGCTCTGGTTACGATGATCCAATTCCAAGGACGAATTGCCCCAATTCGAAATGACAGGGCATTGTGTTACCGATATCATTCGTGGAATCAATGAAATAATCGATGCCCTCTGGATCATCAGATTATTCCAATTCTCTCGAGTAAAATACCGTTTGCTTTCATATACATAGAGATTAAAGAAGGTACAAGGCGTTAAATTCGAAAAATTAAAAAACTTAATTTTTTCAATTCTTCAGTAAAGGGATTGCCTCGTAAAATAAGGCGCGCTATCCTTACGTTTATTTCATTGATCAAAATTTCGTATATCGCTCTCACGAATATCTCATCCATTTGTGCTCCCTGTCTCGAGGCACAATGCGTTTATATCCAAAACTTTCATCCATCTAATCAAAAGGTTTTTACTATTGCTCGCGTCGCGGGCCAGATTTACGGCGGTTCTGAAACATCGCGCGAAATTAAATTCAAGCGGACGGGGCCCCGGCTTGTAAAGAACGGATTACGGGCAAAGGCGTAGGCTGCCGCTTTAATTATAACAACGAAGCGGCGACACGCACGGAGGGGAAAAAGGGCTGGAAAACTGATTTCGTTCGAGTTTTACAACGTTTCGCGAGCGAACTCGCGAATATTTTAACAGCGATACCGCGAGGAGGAGAGCGCACCACGCGCGTTGTCGCATTCAATAAAGCTGAGGGGGGAAACTAAAAAAAAAAAAAGAAAAAAGAAAAGGTTGTTTCACGAATGTTCTAATAACCAACTTCCGTTTAATACTCCTGTGCTTTGTCACAGCCGGGGAAACGAGATTTACGAGATTCAAGCGCGAGCACGCTTCCCGATACAAAGTGCCCGACGTTCTGAACAACGCCTCCATAATTATTTCGTTGTAACTAAACAGAGGCGGTAATCTACGTGTAACAAAGTGCATAGTGGATTTGTCGGAAGCACGTGATGGAATTTATTCCCCTTTTACGTGAACCGAACTGAGGACAACTTTGTGCAATCACATCAGAGACAAGTTTTGACTTTTTATTCTGCTATGTATTCTATAAAGTGAGGTGTATTTTAATGCACGAAGTTATTAAGATATTATTCGTTGGAAAAATGATATATAAAATTAAAGATTTTCATCTTTTTTCCTAATGGAGTACACGAGTTTCCAAACTTTCGTAAACTTTCAAATTGATGAAAATCTAAAATTATAATTTTTAAGTTGTATCATTTTTCTATCAATAATCGATGATTATTTAACAATTTTATCGTTATTTCATTCGAAAACGATGCGTTGGATTCAATCAGTCATTTAAGAAAGATAAAAAAGAAAATAAGAAAAAACTTGTCGTATCTTGGATGACTGAGGATTGTAATATTAAAATCGCGTAAATTCAATTACGTTATCAAGCACAATCGTTTATTCGAGTACAGTTACGGATATCGAGGCGGAAAGAGCGAAAGGAAAAGTGAATCGCGAAAAGAACGATGAGAGTTACAGGAGAGCAGAGAAAAGGCGACAGGGAGCGAGTATCATCTATCATCCGGCTGTTTACCAGTGAAACAGGCTGCAAATGCTATTCAATTTGCCTGATGGAAAGCCTCTCTGCTTTCCTTCCTTCCTTCCTCGAGCAACGAGCCGCGTCCCGCTTCGTATCGGCATTCCTCCGCTCTCCTAACTTCCTTCCTCCTCCTTTCCTCCTTACTGCCGCCTTACTTCCTCCTCTCGTCAACCCGCCCTTTCACGATTCCTCACCGCACTCTTTGTATCTTTCTCCTCCCTCCCTCCCTATTTCCTCCATTTTTCTCCTTTTACCTCGAATTATTTCTTCTTTCTCGTAACGCGCCTCGAATCCGACTCGACCAGCGATTTCCGATGCCGTCGTTTCCTCGATGCGAAGCGTTCTCTTTTTTTCGAATCTCTCGGCCTCTCCGCTGCCCTCGAATCACGAGAAAGAGACGTGGATGGAGCGACTTAAAATGCAGCGACAGCGCGCGTAGATAAAAACCGAGGAGAAGGAGGTGGAGGAAGAGGGAGACGCGAGGGAGAAATTAGAGCGA
>NW_006263750.1:923354-924358 GCF_000469605.1 Apis dorsata | reverse complement strand
ATATATATATATATATATACATCTTTGCCTCTCGTCTTACAAGAGAAAAGCTTTTTCCGTCCCCCTGTTTAGCCCCCGCGAGAGCGTGGCTGCAACGCCTAGCGACAAGTATTTCGCGATGAATAGGTGGAAGGACGTGAAATAGGATCGACGTCATACGGTGTTTCGCGACACCTCGCAAGGGAAAGCCGAGTAATTGAATCGTCGTTGTTTGGGAAGGAGGCGTGAGCGTGGGAGGCGGGAAGAGTTGATAGATGACGGACCCTCGAGTTTCTTCGATTTCTTAATTTAATTCTAATTTTACGAGGCAAAGAGCGGGACTCTCTTGCTCAGCTAATATATAAAAGAGCGTGTATCGTGATAGATTTTTTTATGCGAAAGCATTAGTCAAAACGAATTATTTTTACTGATTATTATATTTAATCGCCCGCTAAAAAAAGAAAGCATCGTATAAATAATTGTCGGATACCTTCGCAAAAAATCGACGAAATCGCGCAAAACGACGAAAAGGAGAATTCACGGGCATATCAGTTTCGTAAAAAAAAAAAAAAAAAAAAAAAGAAAAAAAAAACGAAAAAATATTTCTATCTAAAATTCGATCGAAGGAAGGATAGGAAATTGAATTCTCGACGCGGAGCCGATCTCCCTTCGTGCTTAAACCCGGCGACGACGAAGACGACGACGACGACACCTTTGTGCCGCGCGGTGCAGCGGCAAAAGCGGAGCAAGAAGAATTTTTCCTATAAATCTCCCTATAAATCTCCCCGTCCAGAAGCGCGGGTGACGGCAAGTGGCTCGGTGCTCGCCAGATCGCAAAGGCAGCGCGAAAGGGAGGCAGAGGGAAGGGTTGTAAAGGGGTTCCCCGTGGCGAGGTACAACGCCGCCAAGGGGGAGGGGGTAATCCACGCATCATATCTCACCGTTGACAAGCATTCATGACCCCTGGTACCCGGAGCCCTCAATAGCGAACGACATCCACCGACAAACACCCTTCACCATTCCTG
>NW_006263750.1:918242-923143 GCF_000469605.1 Apis dorsata | reverse complement strand
CCGCCAACCCTTCCGTTCCTCGCGCTCTCCCTTCCCGCCCAGAAACACCCCTTAACCTCGCGCCTCCCCCGGTCTCCCTCCCTTTTTTTTTTCTTTTCTCGCAGATTTCCAACCAACGGTGCAACGGAGGCGAGCCATCGAACCGGACCAAATATGCCAACGGCGAACTGCCCTCTGTTTCGTGTTAAAAATTAACCGAATCACCGTGAACGTATTCATATTTCTCATTGACCCTCTCTCTCTTTCTCTTTCACACGTTTCTCTTCTTTGTCCCGGATTGGCGCCGTCTCGCTCGAAAGCGTTCGATTTTTTCTCTCTCTCTTTCTCTCTCTCGATGCCATTATTGCGTGGAACGAAAGCCGGCGCGGAATTTTATTGCGTTGGCGCGGAAAGGGGCGGCGTTGGTTCGCACGTACGTCCCTGGACACGTAGGTACGGAGCCACGGCCATTGTGCCCGCTCTGGCTTTTTCGCGCGCGCGAGAGAGATACCACCCTCTGGGCACGGGGGTTATTTCGACCCGGCCGGATGGAAGACAAAAATGTAAGCGAGAACAAGCTCACCCTTCTCGGCTCGCCCGTCATCGGTTTTTGGGGACAGGAAATCGTGTGTTACCGTGGCACGTGTCGACCGTGCATTCTTTTTCTCTTTTTCTTTTACGCGCGCGTACTGCACACCGTTTTTATTTTTTTTTCTTCTTCTTCTATCTCTTCTTTTTTCGTCGATCGAGATGTATAAAAACGAACGAATATAAATTCGTTCGACATCGAATCTCGAAGACAATCGTACATGACAAAAGTATATATATTTGATTGTGTTTAAACGATTTTTTTGTAGAGGAAATAAGTCTCGAATTTTCTTTTTTTGAGTAATTATCAACGCTCAGAAGGAAAGTTTCTCGTTAATCTTGTTTCAAATTTTTCTATCCTTTTCTTTTAACTACTGAAAGTTTAAAGTTTAAACTTTAAGCCTCTGAATTATACATTACAAGTTTCTATCCTTGTTATAGGATTTGTTATTGGATTTGCTTCACGGTTCAGATATTTACGAAGCTTCGAAACACGAATTACTGATAAACGTAAATTAAGTTAATCCATTAATACTTACTTGCTCGTCAAAATATTAACAACTAGTTTACTATAATAAAAAATCAAACGTGTATAATAAAAAATTTAACATGAAAACATAGAATTTTTCGAATAATTTTACTTGATTAAATCTCGTTCGAAAATATCGTTTCGAAGTTTCGCTCGATAAATTTTTCCACGAATAATTTCACAACAATACGGAACGGTGTATACTTCGACATAAGTTCGACGCACCAAAGCGATAAATATTTAATCGAGGCACGAGGCGTACGCCGAAACACGAGTGTATACGAATCAGTCGACGTAGACTCGTTCAACACGCCACATCGTCTTTACAACGAGGAGAGAGCGTCGAAGAAAAATAATTCACGTACGCGTGCGTGTCGCGTAATATATATATATATATATCGCGGGTGCGATGGAAAACGATCGTCGATCCGGAGTTAAGCCGACAAGTGCTTTTATCGCAAACACTAGTTCCTGGTGATGGAATAATTAAGACGGCCGCAATCAATGTAAAAAATGAATGGCCATTAAAGCGTTCCGACCGGGCGTCACCGATATAACGCGGGGATATATCGCGTTAAAGCGTAATTTCATTGAAAATCACGCCCGTACATAATAGCGTTAATTTAAAAGGGAATTAATTCGGTGCGCGCGTCACGTTAATTTAAAAGCATTCGGCCGAAACGATTTGTTTGGCACGCCAAAACTGGCCAAATTGGACCGTCCCTTTGAAAATTCTGCCGATTTTTCCTATCCGAACGACATATTTACGGGTCGATCACATCCGTGTCCAAGTCTCATTAACGTTGTACGAATATCCGTTCCGCCGAGAGAAATCCTCTTAATTAACCCGATACTTTCCCCTCTCGATTGGGCTCAATTAAATTACAGCTTGAGTGAAAACGCAAACCGATATTCATTTCAAGATCAATAATCTTTCGATACGCGAAGCGTAAACATCGAAATGGCGACTTGCAATCCAAGACACTCCCCGATTCGATATTTTCATTCGATATTTTCACGGCGAAACTTTGCGCTTCATCGTCGCCGCGACGAAAAAGAAACGGATACGGCCTCTGACGATTTTCTTAACGAGTTTCGGATCGATTTCCCGTCACGAGGATCGATAAAAAGAGGCAGAGAGAGAGAGAGCGGCGAAAGTTGCTCGCGCAGTTTCCACGGCAAATACTTACAATATCGGGCATATTTGGCCGTATAATTTTAATCCTCTTAACGGGGTCGCTCGCGTAACAGCTAATTACATTCAAGCAAGAGTGGAACGGGCCCTGTGGGACATCAAACGTGGCCACGGTAATCCAGACATTTTAATTAGACGCCGCCGGCCAATCTTATCCGCATGATTTCGCGGGAAACCCGAACGTTTTCTTTCTCGTTTAGAAGCGTTACGATAACAAGAAGCGACTCGCGCTTAAAATTCTACCTGGGTCTAACCCAGCCAATTCCCAATGATAATATTGTCGTGGAACCGTTCCCGCCTACCCTTAGCCGCCGCGTGCTAGATTTCCAACCCGTAAGCCGATCTTAGAGACGATTCAATTAGCCGATCCCTGCGTGAGAGAACGAGTTACACGCGACGCCGAGCCACAAGTTCGATTCTAATCTGCGTTATGCACGCTTGTACGCGTGTTGGTAGGGGAAAGGAAGGAAAGCTGGAGAGAGAGAGAGAAAGAGAGAGAGAGAGAAAGAGAGAGCTTGGCGCAGCCGATGAACCGACGCAGTTTTATCCCTTCGAATCGGTATTGCCACCCGATCAGACCGGATTACCCTCATAAAACAACAATTACAGGGGGGAGGGGAGGCTTTTAAAACCCGTTTCCTCGCGCTATCTCATTTCAGCTGTTAAGTTCAGCTGCGGGTTCAACGAGCTTTGCCCCTCGTCGGCTACCCATTTCAATTTCTGTAATTAAATCGGTCTGCCTGTTTCGATCGAACAGGAAACGATAGTCTTGCAAGATTCTCGTTAACTCCTCTTGCTTCGCATCGGTTTAACGATGCGTTTTCAGATGGATGGATTGTTTAAAATTATTCGTTTGTAGATTTATTTTTAAGATATATAGACTTTCTGTAAAAAGTTATTGCTACGCTCTTGAATTTTTCCCGAAATAATAAAGAGGAGTAGATTCGAGTAGACGCTTTGTGAATTTAAAACAAGTCACTGTGATGTGCGAGCTTGTAACACGGAACGGACAGAGAAATTGACGTTGCCAGACTCGAAAGAACTTTGTTATTTTCGAGCGTATAATAAAATAATCGAGGAAGAGAGTTGTTCATTCGGCCCGAATATCGTCGATATCGTCGAAGATTGAAATTATTTACTCGCGAGCAAGCAAGCGCAACCGCGATAAAAAAAAGGAAAAAAGGAAAAAAGGAAAAAAGGAAAAAACTGTTGTTGCATCGATCGAGAGGGCGAAATTTAAATGAGAATCGAATAACCGCAAACAAATTGTTCGTTTCATTTTCCGAACTAATACAGATCGATCGCGAGGCGGGGCGAGTACAAAGTTGGATAAAATTGGCGGATCGAATAGTTTTTCTACGCGTGGCGTGGAATTAATTATAAAGCGCGATACGGGGATTTTATAATGCGAATCCCGTTGAACCACGTATATACATCCGCGAAAGTTAGTTAGTCGGGGAAAAAGCCCGAGGCTATCGAATCGAGCGTGTGCAGTTACCTTTTCATTAGCGAAACGAATGAGATTCGACGAAACTTTCCTTATTTCGCGTTAGCGCGGTTGCTTCGCGCGCCACATTAAATCGTCGAATTTCGACCAATTACCAGGCCATCTCTCGTGCACGACGAATTAAATTAATCGAGGAGGGAGCAACGGATAACGCGGCCAGGATCGATTAATCACGGGAAAAATCCGGAGAGAGATCTCCGGATCCTCGGCCGGGTCTCGGTCACGTTTCGCCAATCATCGAATCGGTTCGCATCCCCGGCGTGATTCGCGTCCGCAAACAAAGAGGAGAAACGCGGGGTCATCGAGATTCCGCTCGATAAACAAAGAGGAAAATGGAGAAGCAAAAGCTGGATCGGTGAACGCGGTTTCGGGGATGAATGAAATTTTACAATTTAAACCGAGTCGGCGAAAGACTCGCGATTTTGGCAAGCTTCCATCTCCGACCGAGACCGAGACAACAACCCGGTAGTCCGAATTTAACAGACGGGGGTGAGAGGGAAGGGAGAGAATTAAGTGCCGCGTAATTCCATCCACCCTTATTTTTCCACCAAATGACTGACGGCGGTGTATAAACTTCGCCATCGTAGATTAAATAAATGCGGGGAAAAATATCGGCCACCACCCCCCTCGTTTCCAAAACTTCTTGGCAACACGTGCCCGTTTTAATTTTTTCGGGAAAGCTGACCACCAACCTTAGTCGGTGCGAGACGTTCGGTGGCCATAACTCAACGTACCACTCGGCGAACGAGTGGAAAAACTCGAGGAGATATTTCTCCTTCTCTTTTCTTCCCCAATATTACAAAGTCTTCGACAGAGTACACTTAGTACATCCACGCATAATCGAGGAAATTTTTCTTAGAAATTACTATTAAAATTTTATTCGATCCATGATATTTTTGATCCAATTATCTCTCTTCTCTTACTCTCCGTCCACGGATAAATCACGATCAGAAATGGGTGCCCGTTCGACACATGTATACTCACCCACGCAACGAAGCGTGGTCACGCGGCACGTTGCACGCACGTGCGTGCAACCGGCGACTTTTAAACGAACACGGCAGAGAGTTCACTGATTTATCCGATACTATTTGTTCTCCTCCCTA
>NW_006263750.1:909818-917971 GCF_000469605.1 Apis dorsata | reverse complement strand
TTTTTTTTTTTTTTTTTATTCGCGACGCGGGCCAGAGGGTAGTCCCACGAAACGAAGCTGCTATGCGACCAGAGAGTCTGCACCAGAGAACCGAGTAGATAGCTACGGCGCTTGCGCACCACCGGGAATTCCCCATCGGGAAATCTGTGGCAATTTTTCATTGCCCGACACGACGATGTATCCGTCTATCCCATCCACCCCCTCCTCCATCCTTCTCCAAAAAAGTGTACCTCCACTACCCTCCACCTGCACCCCGACACAAGCGCGAGCGGACACTTTGTCTGCCGCGATAATGTTTTCATTATTCACTGGATTATACAGCGTTGGCGGAAATCAGGTGGAGGGACGGTATTACGCGACACCACGCCGAAACTTGATTTACTGCGCGTACCGCACGGCGGTGAAAAAAAAGTCAACGGGACACGGTTACCATCTGGCCGTATTTATCGAGCGGTTATTTGCTCGATCCAAAATCCTACGCGCGGGGAGAGTTTCGTCTCGAGGCGCGCCTTTACTTCGAGAGAGCTTGTTTCAGGAAAGAAAGGTTGATTTCTTGATTTCGAAGATCGAGTACGGCGAGGGGTGGGTAGATAAGCTCGTTCCTCTCAGCGCGATAAAATTCGTGTCCGTGCTGCTCCTTTATTTACCGAATTGAAAAAGAAAAAGACGAAAGCGTCGTCTTCCGAAAGCGATCGCGTGTCGAGCGAGGATCGGATCCCACGTACGACAAGTTTAATCGAGTTTAACGATTCGACGGTTCTTTTTTTTTTTTTTTTCTCTCGTGAAACGATCACCTCGTCCCTCGCTCGATATTTAATTCCATCCCGTGACCTGTTGACGCGCGCGCGGTAACATCCGTACGAAACACGCGATTTTTTTATTCGTACCGACCCGATTTTTCCAACCGGGGCGCGCGATTCCCGTCACACCTTTGTGAAATCCGGTTGTGTGCCCTTCTATGCAAAGCGGAAACGATATACCACTTAATGAAATTTCATCGATCGATGACGCGGAGGACACGTCGTTTCCTGAATGCAATATCGTGTCTAGCCGCGCCATCAACGTGACAAAGTACAGTATTCCGTGCGTCCGACACCGGGCAGGCGCTGATATTGACAGTAAAAAATGTATCGCGAATGCAGTGGATGCAATAATGGAAACCGCCAAGCGTTGAATGTTAATATCGGTGAATTAAAAGAAGGAAAAGAAGAGGAGAAGAAGAAGAAGGCGAGGGGGAGGGAAAAGTGATCGATCATTACCCGATTGATTCTCTTGTTAGTTACGAGATTCTATCTTCGAAGCTTTGCTTTGACGATTTTCGTTCGACGCTTTTCATTGGAAAGTAAGCTGCCTCGAGCAGATCGATATATGGATACCATCCGAAGGATTAAGGAAAATCGGGTTGGCGGGCGCCAATATGAAAGGGACTCGTGCGAGAATATACGAAATCTTGTGGGTGCAGAGGTAGCTTGATTTTATTCACCCCTTTCGAGAGAAAGAGAGAGAGAGAGAGAGAGAGATATTGAGATAGGTCTTCGCGCGATAACCGTATTCTACGACTTCTGGTAAAGTGTGTACGATTTCTCAAAGAGCATCGGTATATTTCCGTGTGCTGTGCAACGCGTATTTTCACGATATTCCGCGTATTTTTCTTGAATATCCGTCAGATCTTGGTAGAAGAGGGATCATCGCTTTAAGGAATCGTTCCCTTTACAAATAATGTTTATTTGATTTCGAGGAACGCGACTTTTTAGTTGGATAATTTCTTTCTTAAAGAATGTGATTTCTCTTCTCTTTTGCGGATCAATTCTCTCGAAAGAATTTTGGGAAAGGAAATAGTCGAGGAAAATGATTCGTATAATAAATCACAAAATCGCCGAAACTTTTCCTTCACGAGAAAATCTTGAAAATATCTTATTATCGACAGCAACGTGTTTTCAAAGCGCGTGTTAATGCATTACACCGTGTGTTTATGCTCTACACCATCAAGTTTCATAAGCGAACCGACCGCGACTATACTCGTTTCGAGGATTTCGCTTTACAGAGAGAAGTTTTCACACAAGGAAGGGAGGAAGGAAGGAAGGAAGGAAGGAAGGAAGGAAGGAAGGAAGGAAGGAAGGAAAGGCAACACTGTTTCTCCCCGAAGTAGGACGCGTAATTAGTATACGGAATAACTAACATTCGGCGATGTCTCGCCCTCTCGCGCTCGATCTCAGCCCTCCTCGCCTCTTTATTTCCCTCCAACGACGCTGTTTCAATTAACGCCCCGTCCCAAAGTACAAAAGGGCAACTAATTTTCGTCCAGACGTGCGATCGTGCTCGCAAAGACGCGTTCGTCCAACCGATTTGACACCGTTCGATTCGTGGTTCCACGCGATGCCCTTTGACCTCCGATCGACGAAGGTCGTTTCATCCTTTCAGCCAGAGAAGGAGGGAGGGGGAGAAATTAACGGAGAGAATATTTCACGGAGCGAAATTATCGAACTTCGACTTTCCCATCTAGTTATCGTCAGTTTCGTCGACGCGGAAAACAAGGAAACAGGGATGTCTGGAACTGACCGTGTCGTTTAAATCCCCCTCCCCCTCCTCGATGGTCTTTTCTTCCACTCCATTTTTTCCCTGGAAAACTAATTTTCTCGCGGAACAATGGCCTCAAAGCCGGGTAGAACGCGTCGATCAAGCAAACCTCGCAGTCCTCGAATCGGAACGAATCGCGTCGGGAAACCGATTGGATCGAATCCACTTCGCCGCCTCGATAATTATCGCGCGATAAATAAGAGCAACGCTTCTGGATTCCGCGGCGTGAAACGAGGAAGGAGAGGAAGGAAAGAGGGGAAGGGGGCGCGGAAAGAAACGAGGGATACAGAACGGAACGAATCGGGAGGGAGGGCATAACGGGGGATTGGCGAGGGCCGAGACAACAAAGAGCGGAGAGGCTGCGGTTGCCGGTGAACGTAGCTTATTACAAAGGTCCCTCCGCTGCGATTCCACCGTGCGCCACCGGTTGCACTCCCGTCCTCGACGAATCCTCGCTCGATTCACGCTACGATTGCGGCGAACGAAGGAGTTCCATCGAAGGAGAGAATGGAGCAGCACCGTATCGAGATTCGAGGCGGTATCCAGTAAATTCGGGGAAACGGGGGAGCGTCTAGGAGCGGTCGTTCAGGAAACGGCTTTTAATCGAGTGTGAAGCGAACAAATATCAGGTGCCTTTCCCCTTCGAGAAGGGAGCATAAAAGAATGGGGGAAAGAAGGAGATGGTGTTTGTATCGGAGCCGAACTTTATTTCTGAATCGGGGATCTTTTTTTCCTTTTTCTTTTTTTCTGAGGAGCGGTTAATTTCCCTCCCCTTGTTTTCAACCCTTCCACTGTGCGAGAAGAGGGAGACGCGGAATCGGCCGTTTTATTAATCGGAACGGACAAAAGGTGGTTTTTTTCAAGAGGAGATCGACCAAATAACCGCGAAACGTGCGATTTTAAAAAATGGCGGGGGATCGAATCGATTGCTATCTGCTTCCTACGAATTACTCGCATTAATTAAGCGGGGTATACGTGGTGTACTGTAATTCAATGCTTGCGAATAATCTCGCGCGAATAAATTGCGGGAGATAACGAAGAACGGAGTTTGGGGATGGTCGAACGTTCGGTTTATTTACAATTGACAAACAATCCCCACCGATTCCCCAACTTTACTTCCCAAGATTCCCAGATCAATTTACGCAAGACAAAGTGAAAGCATCCGATATTATTTGCGCCAAATCAGCGTGTACACTTGCGTAAGTATTATGCACCCTCCTAATCCCGAGCATCGCAAATAGAATCTCTAACGGTTGCATGGTTGGAACTTCTCTCGAAATGCAAGCTTATCGAACGAAGTTCAACGAACAGGGTTTCATCGAGCCGATATATTCATCAAACATATCTATAAAATTATTCCTATTGTTGTACCCATTGCACAAGTGGTCCCTTAACAGGGATGTCAAGAACGGAACTCGACACTGCGCGTTATATTATCCACGTTTACTCCTAAACAATTAAATGGATTCCCCCTCCTAATAACAGACGCACTCGAGTATCTAATAATGCACCCGAACGCCCGTTTAAATCCGTTTCAAGAAACTTGCCTCGAGAAGAGGTTACCGATTAATCGTCCGTTGAGAGACTTTGAGCAACGTTTCCAACTATTCGACCGGCAAGAAGTTGGTAATTACCAATTATCCACCACCGAAATTGGTAGCGAGGAACGAGGGGTAATAGAGGGCCGATTCCGACCGCTATTAACGCTTCCAAGTGATATGCTTCCTCGTTAAAGTATAATTTCGCAGCAGGCGCCTCCCCCCCTCCACCCCCTCCCCTCCGTTCTTGTCGCGTTCCATTCTTTTCCACGCGGTAACGAAATTTCGTCCAATTATCGTTTCATTTAATAAAAGGCAAGGGGCACAGGGTGGATTGGATACATTGGACGGTGGTACAATTCCGTGGCGTAAGACGACACGTAGCCGGCGAATAAAGGTGTAATTATCGAAACTCCCGAACGAGAGTTGGCTAAACGCTCCGCTTTTAATGAAACTTTAAGGGGGATACTCTCGGCTTAATTGCGGGATCGTTTCGGCCGAGTCTACGCTCCCTTTATCGGTTTTGTCATTGATCTCTTGGTTCCGTGTCGATCCGTTCCGTCCCAATTATCCTAATCGCGCCACCGAGAAACCGTAAGCGCCGCCAAAAATGCCGCGCCCTCGAGATTTCGCGAGATATCGCGAGGCGGCAGACTCGAATAACTCGAATATTTCGAAATAACTCAGTTAATAAATATTTGGAGCGACAAACAAATTCTTATTAGTGGTCGTAAAAAAAAAAAAATGTTTGAGGGTAAACGTGGGGTGCGAATCGTTTCATCTCAAATTTAGAGTAAGAATATCGCGAGATATCGTGAGGCGGGAGACTCGAATAACTCGAATAACTCGAAATAACTCGGTTAATAAATATTTGGAGCGACAAGCAAATTGTCGTGGTTTTGTTAGTGGTCGTGATGGTTAAAAAAAAAAATGTTTGAGGATAAACGTGGGATGCAAATCGTTTCATCTCAAGTTTAGAGTAAAAATATCCTATTCCTATTGTCGAGATATTATGTTCATCGAACTTATTGAATCGCAACGTTATTTTCATGTGGATAGAAACCTTTTTGGGAATAGAAATAGTGTGTCGATGTAGAGTTTATTTATGATTGTATTTATCGAAATGAGAACGGCTGTTTGATCGGAAATGATGGATAGATGGAAAGTGAGAATCCGCGATTTGCTCCCACAGTCTGCCTTCCCGGTTTGTCGGTTCTAATTATAACACGATCCTTTCCTTTCAAGGGCAAGAAGCACTTGGTTAACTTGTTTTTCAACCGAGTTAAATCGATCCCATTAAATAGCGAGCAGCGATCGAACATGTTTCGTTATACGAAGTATTAAGAAACTCGTGAAACACGTTTAAAGTATAGTTTCTAGACACTAAGACGATAGAGAAAGTTGGTGATACATAAAAATGTCGGATAAAATTTGTTTCTTAAGTTATAAGCAATTTTAATTTTCTAATCGGAACATCTGCTCGTAAATATAATCGGCTTATAAACATTTCTCATATAAACATTCAATTTATTTCAAATTATAAAAAATCGATCTATCATCGATAGAGATCGTCATGACCAATATTTTTCCAGATATAAACAAATTCATTCGTAAAATTTATTTTAATGATTGAAATCTTTATTACAATTTCGAAGATAACGATTAAAATTTTATCCCTTAAAACGTTCTTTTGTTTATATTTGGAATTCGCGAGATATCGTGGAAAAAAGAAGATAATTTTTAATTTTCTGTTTTTGTCGCTTACTCTCTCGGATCTCTCGCTTACATTCCGTTCCAAATTTCAGACGTGATTCCTGAAAATGCATACTATGCTTTTCCAGGAAAAATTGTAGGTCATTGGTCCATTCATAATTCTCGCGCCATTTTATCGTGAAAAATTTAAATCCTTATATCTCGGCAACCTATTGAGGTGTGAATGAAACAAAAATAATTTGCAATAGCAATAATTTCTGAATGTATTTTGATTGGCAAAATTGTTAATCTCTTCCCCCAGTTTTTAATACGAAAAAATTGAAGTTTCATTCGTGACTTTATAATTTTCCATTACGTATACTATACGACATACTCTCTTCTATCATTAATCGAACATTTGAATACGTTTTAACTGCACAAAAATCTGAAATCTAATAATCTATTGATTAAATGATCGAGAAAAATATTTGCCGAGAATAAAAGAATAAAAGGAAAGACGTTTTACATTCTTTTTTTTTTATTTTCATTGAAAAACTAGATTATGAATTTCCATATGAAAACGTAATATTCAGCAAAAAAGTGTAATGAACACACAGGTCTTTGAGAAGTCAAAGAGTTTCGTAATTAAAGGTTGGCTGTCCGCAATATTAATCTCGTTCAACATGCGTTTCCCACGTTTATTTGTCGCGTATCACCGTATCCCGCAAAATTCCAGTCACGGGAATCGCCCCCAACACTTTGAAAGAGTTGACCGCGAAAGTGTGTCGAGCTAGTTGAAACAAACTGACACGCGCGTACCCCAATTAAAACTTTTTCCCTTCTTTCGGAATATACATATATACGTGGATATATATATATACATATATATCGCGATAAACAGATTCTTTTTATTCGGGTCGTGGTAAACAGAGCGAGCCCGTGGTAAACTTTTAAACCGGTTATAATTAGCTCAGATTTCCGTGGCCCCGACAAAAGATGTTCAAATTTAATATTTAACACTTGCATCGCCCGGCGCTCGTACACCGCCATTAATTAAAATCTTCACCCGTTATATCATCGCCCAGCCATCTTCTTTCGCCCTCTTCCTTTTATTCCGAGAAACAAACTTCCTACGAAAATCTAATTCCGTAAAGCGGTTTCATCCACAAATGCGGAAAACCGTGTCCATTCTCCCCGGCTTTTAAAAGGAGAGAAAGAATAATAGGAGGGAAAGCCTAGGTGAAGGCAAAAAAACACTCGAGGAATTCTTCCAAGGGAAGAAACGTTTAGCTTGGTTCGCGTGCGAGACAAAGGAGAGAAGCAGGGGAAGAAGAGACAGCCGTGAAAATTGAGAAAGACAGGGAGGGGAGGGGGAGGGAAAGAGAAGGAGGAGGAAGAGGAGGCGAGGAGAATAAGATCGGATCGACCGTAAGGTGGATGATTAAACGTGCGTTAAAACCATACACCGTCTTTTTTTTGGAACGTTGCAACACGCGTTCGAAAGATCGCATCCTGCGCAATACGAGAGCCTCCGCTCTCACGCGCCCCACGTATGCGTGAATGGTATCGAGGTGTTCGATTTCGTGCGTAGTGGCAGTAGATGTGGCAAGTTCATCCGATCTCGTGTCAGACAACCTGTCTGTCGTGACTCAGAATCTACTCCGGTATTCGATATTGTATTTATCGTATGTTAAACGAATGAAAATTTAGAGCGAAAGATGTTAGAAAAAAATTGAATAATGTAAAATAGGTTAGATGAAAAATTCTGATTAACTCTGAAGGAATCAGCTATAAATCGATTCTATTTTCGAAGCAAGGAATAGCCAGGGAATGAAATCACGGGAAAATAATCACGACGTAGATAGGTTTACGATGGATTCTTCGTTCCTTTCATCGATACGAGAAAAGCCAGCGAGGCACGAAAGGTCGTCGGGTCGACGTGACATTAACAAATTGCCGTTTTAATGATCGAACGTTCTCGCGTAATTAGGAAGAAAGCGACCTTTTCTTTAACGCAGAGACATCGGCAGGGCCTTCCCCTCCGGCGGGCATAACAATGACGCAATAATGGGCTGGCGTGGCAAACGCTTAAAGCGGGAACCGGTTTTTAGCCAAGCATGCAACTTGGAGAGGCGTCCCCGTCGGTAGTTTGTATTATTTGCCACTGCGGAGTGGCAGTTCTTCTAATTGGACTTGGCTATCTGCGAATCTATATTGCATTCCCAACCGCTCGCCGGACGTGGCTCACGGAAAATCGTGTTTCGACTATCGCCACGGCCCGTTTAATTCTGTAAAAATACCGCGACGGGACAGTTTCTAGCCTCGATGCAGCGCCGGCAAAACAAT
>NW_006263750.1:908304-909710 GCF_000469605.1 Apis dorsata | reverse complement strand
CTCTCTCTCTCTCTCTCTCTCTCTCTCTCTCTCTCTCTCTCTCTCTGGATATCGGCCGCGAGCGGAGTCGTTTAAACGCGGGGAGGCTTTCGATTCTCGCGGTGTATTTTCTACAAGTAAGGGAAATATCGTTCGGTTGTTCGTTTAACTTTCTACAATTCTCCCTCTGTAAATATCGAATATGGTAGTAAAATATTGAAAAATTGTCAGTTCGTTGAACATCAATCTCTCTCTCGCTCTCTCTTTCTCGATTCCGATGGTGGAAATACACGTCTCAATCCGGAACGATAAATTGAATTTTAAATCATCGTACACTCGAGCGAAAGAATAATTCCGTACGAGGAATTCGCGGCATCCGCGTCGAGCCGATTTAACGAAGCTTGGATTTTACGAGCCAAGACAGCCGATTAATTAAGTAAGAAAACGCCTCCTTTGATCGTTTAAACAAGCTCCATCATCCACCACCTGACACACATTTCCCGCTTTCGCAACCCCGTTCCGATTAAACGCCAACCGCCTACTCGTCGCGGTTACCGCGATCAAAAGGAAGTTAATTCAAGTATGCGATACGACATATCCGCCCCGCGTTGTACACGCGACGCACACACGAGGGGGAAGGGGGAACTCACGCCGATCTTACGTGTGTGCATGCTCGCGACACGTAACTCGTTCGCCTATTACGCTACCTTTCCTCGATTACCCTCCCCATCTCCTGGAGGGGGACGAAGAGAAAACGCGACCATTAAGCGCAGCCACGACGACAGACACCACCGCCGTCTCCTCTTCATCGGGGACGTCGTCGTCTCCACGAGATTACGCCGCGTTGATATCCCACCCGATGTGTTATCCGTCGACGAATCAAGATGCAGTTGCCAACTCGTATCCTCCATCTACGAAAGCGTCTCGCTATCCAATTTCCAACGAAATTCGCGCTCTTCGCCTAACTCTTCGCCCTCCCTATTATCGCAAACCACCCTTGTACTACCGCAACCACCACCAATAATACGACTATCGCCGATATCCATTGGCCCGCGCGCTCGTATTACGGGACCGTGAACGTCGGCGCAGATTCGACGGATCCGCGGACCAACTCGTCGCCTATTATTCGAACGGTTATTGGCACGATAGCGCGTATCTGCGCGCCGTACATCACGGGGCAAACTCCACGCTTGTCATCCTGATTTTGGACGTTCCGCCACGTTGCTCCGCGCTGCGTAACAACCCCCTTTCCTCCGACTACTCTTTCTCCCTTCCATCCGCCTCCGTTCGCCCNCCCCGCCATTCCACCGTTCCTCTCAACCTCAACAACGTACGCCGCGCCCAGCCCGCCCCCTCTGCCACGACTCGCCGCATAAATGTATGTTTCCAGGATTTCTGGTTGTCCGCCGAATGAATTATGGACGCTC
>NW_006263750.1:900093-908260 GCF_000469605.1 Apis dorsata | reverse complement strand
GGCCAACGCCCGATTGCGACGCCGCCACCGCCGAGATTGCGGGGGTGGAAATTGCCGGAGAACGAAGGAAAACTGGGGGAAAAGCGGCACGATTAACTCGTTTAAAAAAAACGGGGGGGGATTTTCTCGCGGTTTCTTGTGCCGTTTACTCCTTAACCCGGCGGATAACTGTTCTTATTTCTTAAGGATCAGTTGCGCGGATTTTTTTACGAGACACGCCGTTCGTCGCCTCGGCGAGTTTGACGATGTTATCTGGACACGAGGTTGGGGAGAAACGAGCTGACGCGTGCGAAACTGAGATGAAATTCGGTCGGGGAAACTTTTTTTCTTTTTCTTTATTTCGTGCACGCGAGTTTCAACTTCGTTCCGGAGAAATTTCTTTCTTGATCTCGTTTCCTTCCTCCTGTGATAATTTCCTACGTATTTTAAGAAGACTATCGTTGGAAATTATCGAGTAATTTTCCAGTTACTCGGTGAGGCCAAGTTATAATTGGATCTCGCGCTCGCGTAATTACCGTATTCAGTTGCGTAGAAGGGGTACACTATTTGCCAATTACTAGTCGCCATGCCCAGTTATAATGCAATAGATACGATTGTAATCTCGATACTGTAGAGAAATCGATACTAATATCCGTCTTTGTTTACGTAAAATGTTAACAGCGCTGTTAACAGCTGTGCGACTTAATTAAACCGCTAATCTTTCAGCGGTCACGTTAATCGCCGGACAAATTCGATTCTATCCCTTCCCAAGAATGAAAAATTAGAATGAACCTTCTCCATCCTTTCGATACGCGCACGCGCGAGAATTTTTGGTTTCGATACGATTCGAGATATCTTGCACGAAGATTCAAAGTATGGTCATTGATCGCGATTCCAATATTCTCTCTCTTTCTCTTTCTCATTGGAAAATTAATTTCTCCGTTCGCGTGATCCCAGCTCGCCTTCAAAGCCTGACGTGTATCGGCAAACTTCTCAACTTGTAGGCGTTAGCATCTCGGAATTGAGGGATGGTTTGAAACGCGAAACTTCGTGGCCCATTTGGCTCGTTTCGAATGGCTGAGGGGGAACCGGAAGTCTCGAAGTGCCGAGACGTTTCCTCCGGCCGTTCCAACGTGCTATCGTAATACGAGCATAAATCCAGTATCGTTTTCGATGCACGCAATGCGCCTCCACGATTCCACTTTCGTTTCGAAATTTCCGCCTGGACGAATACTTGGATTCGCGGTTGTCAGCTGTGGCTGACGGCCGATTACAGTCTCGCCAAGTTGTTACGCATCGTCGATCACCGGTTTTGTTGCCGGATTAGTTTACCATTCCAATTGTCGTACGACGGTTCAGCGTTTAGAATTTAAAGTTTTCGAGACGAGTAACGATATTTTATTCCATTCGAACAATAGAAATTTATTACGTTAAATATTATCTGGATCGAGAAAAGTAGATATAAGTAGAAACAATATCGCATTAACCGGAATAAACATTTCAGTGTAAATTCTCGCCCCAGAACCTGGCCAAACCGACACTTTTCCCTTTGATCTTTTAAATGCCTCTTTACAAGGGGATGAAAGGGGAAACTTTTCAGCCGTTCCTCCATCCAACGTGAACTCGAAGTTCGGCCAACGCGACACAGTCGAAAGAGTTATGCCGTTCTCCGCTAATGAAACAGAAACGACAAAGGAGACAGTGGAGCGCAATAACGAAGGACTGTACACACTTATAACCGAAGTAGTTGCTGCTTTCTGTCACAACAATTCGCGGAAACGGGGTCGTAGAGTGCGGGGTATCCTGCGAGGGCCACTGTTTGAAATGATCTCGACACCCAAGCCACGAGTACCTTCTCGAGCGAACTTCGCATCCTTGTTTTCGCAGCATTTCCAGCCGAGTAGGGAAGGGACTGATTAATCGTGTCGACCGAGCCAACTCTGCGACTGGACAATGCAGCAGAAATATCGACATCTCTGCAGCTTCTATCCGAACATCAGACATACCACCAGAGAACGGTATGCAGTGTGTCGCTCGCTCGATCTATGGGGATATATTCGAAATAAATAGCGCACCCCTTTATCCTTTTACGCGCGAAAAGGAAAAAATTTTGCGAGATATTCGTCTCGATCGTAACGTACTTAACGTAGAAAGGAAAAAGGAAGGAGAAGCGAGACGGAGGAACGAGAAAAGAAGAGGTGCGATGGAGGAAACGTTGTTCGCCTATGAATAGTCGCGCGTCTTTTAATAATACATAAACCTGCAGTGGTGGAAATGGCCTTTTTTTTTTTTTTGAGAAGCATCGAAATTGCAGGAGGGCTGAAATGTTGGCGAATCCTTTGAGGATGGTAAGAAGCGCTCCTCGAGCCGTGAATAAATAAACAGTCTTCCGCGAATTAACTGAAGTACCCACTCCTGGTCGTGGCCGGGTATTCCAGCCCTGGAGAGTACTAACGAATTCGTGGTAAACAGAGAAAATTGCTGGTAAATCTCACCGAAGAGGTAAAATGTGCTCGAGGATCGAAATGGTGGAGCGGAAGGAGAAATGAAAATGAGGGGAAGGGAAGGAGAAAGAGAAAGTAGGGGAGAGGAAAGGAGAGAAAGAAAAATGGAGAGAAAGAAAAAAAGGAGAGGGAGGAAGACACGGTGAACTACTTTTCGTTGGATATCGGTCGGAGGCTCGGTTTCGCCTCGTGGAAGCGTAATCGGTGTTATGGCTCATATCCAAAACGCGTTAGACGGATAAACGGATGCTCCAAACCGTCCTCGGTTTCGCATTAAATTCGAAATGCTCGAGATACGAAAGGGATACGAGAGATCGAGAGAGAAAGAGAGAGAGACGCCCTCCTTCTCGCGGCGGCACGCTTTAAATCGTGCTTCCCTACCACGAATCATAGCATCCACGAGTCACGGGAATCCCACGCTCAAGAGGAAGAATCGAAGAGCGTGCTCGTTCTCGTGGAGAGAAGCGAGAAGCAAAAGTTGGCGCACGGGCCATTGAGTCGAAATTTGCGCTCTCGCTCGGATAGGAATGTCTTCGAGTTTACTTCGGTTGACTACTGTCTCGATGGACTATCGAGAACGATCGTGAGTGACGACGACTCTTTCTTCCATTACGCTGCACACACTCGTGAAACGTTTTCCTTCCATTCCTCGCTTTAATACTCCTCCTTTTAATTACCTCCCGATAAAATAGTTACAATGTTTCGTTCAATTTTCTCCCCGATCGTACTTCGACTTCTCTTCAATGAAATTTATCGTCGCTCTGTCTATTATTACGTGACAAATACGTGGAGAAACAGTTTGTTCTGTCTCTGACGAATCTTTCGTCCTTCGAGCGCGATAAATTTTCGCGGTTTTCTTTAACGAACAAACACCCCTTTGTCCACCTTTCGTCCACCCAACCCTTCAAACATTTATATCGCGAATATATTTCGGATAATAACAGCTTTCGAAGAAAAACTGAAATTTAACAATTTTCGTTAAATCGTCTTAGTCGATCGATTCATAAATAATCGGGGAATCTCTCCGTTCAGAGATCGCGCCGATATCGGAGAGTTCAACTTTGCTATTTCTCATCGCGTCTGACGGATGATCAGCTTCCGAGACAAAGATCCTCGAGACCTCAAGTTTACCTGAATTGCGGCGAAGCAATCGGGATTCAGCCCGATTTCCGCATTTACGGGATTCCTTCCTCCTTCATCCTTCCACTCGTTCCGTTTCAAGGTTTCAACCGCTGATTTCCCTTTTCCATGCCCCTTTTCCACGACCAGCTCGTCCCAAGACCTTTTTCCAACCACCACCACCACTCCCGAACCATCGATGCGTCTCGCGCTTCACCTTCACCGCTGATTGACTAATCAGATTCCGCCGCTCCTGATTTCTCTATCTTTCTCCCTCCTCCCCCACTCCCTCGTTATCCCGTCTCGCGACGCCTTCCGGCTGATTGGACCCGATTAGGTCGCCCCGATAACCCGATTGAATTCGAATTTATGGATATTAGAAAGCGGGCGGCGCGAATCGCGGGATTAAAGGGACGCCGCGTGACGAACGAATATTTATCGCGAGGCCGCGAGTTGTCGCCGCGAGATCGAGCGGCGAGATGCAATTTCTTTGAGTGCCGCCACCGTTTCGCGATTGCATTATGCGAATCGGATCGGTGAATATAAATTTCTCCGGATTTTTCGCGCGGATAAAACTTTGCCTCGCCTCCGGATGGAAGAGATTCAAAGGGGTCTGGTCTTCCACAGTGTTTACACGATGGACTCCCTATTCGTAAATTCGGGTGACGATTTCGGGTCGTACATTCGCCAGAAATGATGGATCGTTGATTTGGACACAAGAATTAATCAGGTTTACTTGTTGAAGATTATACACTTTTAGAGGATGTCATATGAAGATATTTTGATATTCACGAGCAACGAGAATATATTAAATATAAGATTCGATATTTGGAACGTTTTATATATAAATCGTTTCAACCGAATCGTATAGACGAAACGGTTTCCATTAACGGTTGACCGAGCTTACACTACATTTCTTTCCCTATCCTCTCTGTCTTATTCCATTCTCCTCGTGACCCTCTTTGAAGCCGTATCATCCATTTCCCCCTCCCCGAAGCAGGGTGTAGCGCGCACTTAGAAACGGCTTACAGCCGAAGCAATTAGATGGACGGGTATCCAGTTACAGCGGGCGAAAACGCTTTTGCGAAAACGAACGTTAGCAGCAGGCGAAAGGCGAAACCCCTAACGAACTAGGCGTCTTCGAACGGAAAATTCGACGGTAGTAACCCTATAGCACGAATCCGCTTCTGATCCAGTCGTGCGTCCCACCCACGCCGGAAGATGTAACGAGCGGTGTAATAAACGCGTCGAGTAACCGGAAACCATCGCGCTCCTGCCACCGCGGTCTACGTGCGCCGCGTAGCAACCCGAATGAATAAAGGGAAATTTCTCGTGGAAAATTACAACAACGAAATCGTTTCCCAGAAAAATATTCGCCCACTTTATACTAATGAATCTGAATCGAATGAAATGGAATATCGAAAGAAAGGAGGAAAAAAAAAATATATATATATATCGACTCGATTCGATAGAGGGGTTAGGAACGAGTTTCAAGTCAAGTTTTTGAATCATCCGCTCTTTCATCGGAAATCTTGATTTATTTAAGGGGAAACAAACCGTGGTCTGATCACCTATTATTTAACAGGCGCGCAGGATTCCGGAGTGATCGAAAAAAGTCGCGACACGGGGAAAAAACGGGGAGTGGAGGGAGGGGGAGGGAGAAGCGAAAGAGAGAGAGAACGTGATTCGGTCGCGAAACAAGATTAAACGTATTTATACGTTGGAGCGTGGGATTTCGAGCGGATGGACGAGGGGGTGGGTCGAGCTACCCGAGCACGAGCTACCCCCTGCAGGAAACGGACCAATAACTTGTCCACCCTTCCTCCGCACCTGGCCGGTGATTTTACGATCGACATTTACGAACGATCCGGCGTACCGAAGTGGAAGTTTACGAGGCCGATAATACGATCGATAACGTCACTCTTCGTCAGAAAGTTGATAGACACCCGTAACCAGGAATTCAACCCCTCTTCCAGGCATCCTCCTCTCGAGTTATTATAATCAAATTTGTCGGATACGATTCACTCTGATCCACGGGTTAAGTGATCGTGGAAAAAAAGAAATGCGATTGGGTAATAAAATAATCGAAGATATTCATTCCCGTCGCGAATGATAAATATTCCACGGCGATTTGAATAATAATAAATATTTGAATAATAAAAATCGGATTAGAAACGTGCGTTTAGAATAAGCGAGAGAACTTTTTCCCTGCACGATCGATATTTGTGGCAACGATTTTTTTGCATTAACCAAAAAAAAAAAAAAAAAATAATTAATAAAAATTCCCACCCGATAGTAGACGCGAAATTTCACCGTATGTTCCAAGAACGGAATACGAATCGCACGAAATCGACACGACGAGTCTGAAAAAAACTGGAGGAATTTTATCGGGATGGAAGAATGTAAAGTTTCGATTAATTTTCTCCGATTAAAGGATATATTTCAAACGGTGGAATTCAATTCGCGGAGGAATCCCGACGTAATACGAATCGAACGAAGGAAAAAAAAAAAAAAAAAAAAAAATCTGTAAATTCGAACACGCGATTCCCTTCGAAGCGACAGAGGAGGCAGACGGAGTCCCGATTAATATCATCCCTCGACGAATCTGCGGAAGCAATATTAATTTGTCATCGGCCGCCCGACCAAATTTTCCTCGCTCGTTCGCTCCGCTCGCGCTCAGCTCGCGCGCCTCGCCTGTGTACACGCCGCGGCCTCCGCTGACGTTCCAAGCTTCGCCGCGCATTCTGCATTGGTAATTACTAAAGTAAACGCCGCCGCTTACCGGCCTGTTTGCTATCGTTTACAACGTGTCCGATGACGGCCGCTCGATCGCCCCTGGTAGCGAAGCGATTTCTCGCTCGTCGCCGATTTTACTCGCACGCATACACGTGCACACGCGCGTATGAGTTCGGTAGGCGGAAGGATTCTAATTGTGATCGTTTGAGCGCGTTCAGAGTACACATTCCGTTTGTCACGAGTGGATGATAGATGGCCGCGGCGGTATAATTTAACCAAGGCAAGTAGATAGGTAGGTAGGCAGTAACAGTCTTTTTACGTCTGTATTTCTGAACGTATCCGTGAATACGCTTTCACCGTAGGGTTAATGATGATGGAGGATATCTCTGCAGAGGTGCGGAGATAAGCGGTGTAATACGATGAATGGCTAATTGTAAAGAAATTTATCGTTACACGCGTAGATTAGACGCGTCCAGGATGGATGTACACGCGAAATTGTTACTCTCGCAATTTTCGTGTTTGCATCTTCATCATCGTGTTATGACGACTTCTCGCTTCCTCCATATCCCTCCGAATTTGTGGGGATCGAACTCTTGCTCGATATCGAATAAGGAATATTTCAACGTACGTACATTTCCATAAATGATGCTCGTCTTTTTTATTATCCTCCGTGTTCCTATCGTTTCTCGATCGTTATCGATCCAACGAATATAAAAGCATAATATTTCATATGAATAAAAAAGCATATCGTATGCAAACCCGATATCATTCTCTCACTCTCTCTTTATAAGAAGATCAAACGGAACGGGATTTATATTTATCTTGCCGCGAAACACTTTTCGAAACGTCGACGAATATTTCAATCGTAACCTCTCCCCCCTCCTCTCCCTTCCATTAGAGAAATCCGCGTCTATTTATCGCTTACGATCAAGCGAAGGAAGGGGAGAGGAGGACGAGAAAAACGAAGGAAGAACTGCGAGAGATCACCTCGCCGATAGTAATTGTCAGCTGACCGTTCTTTAATTAGCGATACCCTTGTTTCCGATTCAGCTAATTCGATTGACTGCGCGCCGCGCTCGCTCGCTGGCTAACCTTGGACAGGAGCCGGCCGCCACTTGGAAAGGTAGAGGAGCGGTAGTAATCGCGGCTATCTTAACCCCAACGGACGTCTTGACATGTCAATAGGGCCTACACGAACCAATTTTATCCTTGGTGCCTCGAGTGCCCGAGCCGATCCTCATCTATTCGCCGCCGCCTAATCTGACCTCACCTATACCCCCCTACCCCGCCCCTGCATCGAGATAAACGTCTCCGCGTAAGCTGCGCGCTCCACCACGCGCTCCCTTATTGGCGTATCGTCGGATCACCGGTAGCCCCCTTGTCACCAGCCCGATTATTTCAAACACTGGAGAGGAATACTAAGGGTGTATAACTCGCGGCGCGGCACTTTGTGCTCTCCCGCTCGCGGCCAAGAGCAGCGATGAACAGCCGGACGGTGGACGATGGACGACCACTCGCTCGCCGACGTCTCTCCCCCCTTTCCACGCGGTGGGGAACGTGGAATGTCGAAGGGGGTAAATTTCTGGTGCCGTACGGTTGGTACGTATACACGTCACCAACGCGGGCCCCTAGTTACGACCCTCGTTGTGAACAGTATCGCCGGTAAAATATAAATCCAGGTGGGTGGTATAGGGAACGTCGGCAAGACTAAGAACCAGTTGAAGTCGACTGGTTTCGACTCCTTTCATGGGTAAACTTCTCTTGGCGATCGAAGCAGTTTGAAAGAATTAATTAATTAATTAATTAATAATTAGGATTGAGATGTGAAG
>NW_006263750.1:883987-899927 GCF_000469605.1 Apis dorsata | reverse complement strand
AAATTCGTTTTCTTTTTTTTTTTTTTTTTAAGGGAATGATGAAACGTTAAACCGATCGTTAAATTGTACAAGGAAGGAAGAAGTGGCCCGGGGCCATTGTTTCTCTTCTTTTTTTTTTTTTTTTGATAAATATATTTTACGATTCATTAACGATGAATAATATTCCGCGTCAAATATTCGCATATCATTCACTTGGATGAATTGCTCTGTCAAACATCTGTATTGGAAACGTGTGTACATGCATTAGCCTCGATTCAACAATCTGTTTAAACGAGAATAAGTAAATATTGGGAAATTGGTGAACATTGAATGCGCTTGGTACATAGCAACGGTAATAGTTACCGATAAGAAACACGTCAAGGTACAATGAAAACAAATTACAAAAGCCAAAATGGAGTTTTTTCGATAAACAATTCTCCATCGTGTCATTTCATTTAACAGAGATTTCCATTTAACATCATAACGATTTATCTTCTTTATTGTAATAACTACTCTCCCTAAGCATCACCCTTAGTTCTAAATAAACGCAACAAGCGTGAAAAAACGGGCGAGAACGCGGTTGAAAATCATCGATCACGCGGATATTTTATATCCATCGATGGCCCTCGCCTGTGACATTAAACCGCGATCGCGTTATTCAGATTGCACTTAATATGTTTACCAAATTAGCCGAGATTATATCAGCCACTTGCGCGTGCATAATATCCGCCGCTCGCGGTATGCGCCCCACGTATGCATCACACTGACGCTCTTACACCGCGAATACGCACACGGTCGGTTTCGTACACTGTTTCTCTCACTCTGATGCGCGCACACAGGGATGGGAATACAACGCTCGTGTACAACGCGCCACCGTGAATACGTATGTACCCTACCCGCGCAGAAATCGGTGACGATTCGAGCCGATCAATTGATACGTGTAGCAGAATCGATACCCGCGTAGAACTCGGTCCAAGGTATCGCGAAACGTGACCTAATACTCCGATACCGCGCTACCGTCGGAGTTTACCGGGTTGCTGATACCGCTAATTAATTCGTCGACGCGCAGGGGAAGGACGAGGGGAAGGATCGACGAAGCTCGCTAATTCGCGAGATTATAACTTCTACGTGTCGGATGGATGGGTTGGAGAGGTCGTGTTCGATATCGCGCCCCCGATGAGAAACGTGACTTCGCGGACGGCAAACTACGCCCACTCATCTCGACGCAACGATTACGAAACCTTGTCCCTGTGATATCGCTCTTATTCCTTCGTTCGTGTATCGCGTACGCGTCGGTCACGTGTCGCTTCGATCGACTTGGACCCATCGGGTGAAGGGTGTTTGACTCGTGCTTACCTCGTAACGGAGGTGCCACGTTCCAGTATCGAACAATTCCGCGCTTTATAAACATTCATTCGTGGAACGAAGTTATATATATATGTGTTCATATCATTTATTGAAACGATCGAGTCTGTTACACGTCGATCAAACTCTGTTCCTTTCGAATACGCGCGCCAACAGGCAGGAACGATGCACGAGTACCCTCCAAATTGAACCGTTTCATCGGCAAGAATTGATAACGCGTAATTTCCATAGGTGAAAGAGGGAAGAAGAGAGAGAGTCGATCGAAGAACCCGAAACGTGACTCAATGGCTCGATACCAAGGGTTCGCCCCGATGCTCTGATACCAGCAATTAATTCGTCAACGTGCCTCGTAGCTATGGGACGTAGCTTGTGGAAGCGAATCGTTATTTTCGTTGGCGAGTCGCTTCGTTAATCTTTAAGGCCAGAACCGTGCCTTAAATCTATCTCCTCATCCTTTCTTCTTTCTTTCCTTTTCTTTTCTTTCTTTCTTTTTTTTTTTTTGTTTCAATAGCCGAATAGCCGCTCCCCGCGAAACACGTCGACTGGCCAGAAAAGCGTGTAATTAACCGGCGATCAGGCCGCACTTCTTTCGTGGCAGGAAGTCATTATCCCCCGTCAATTCGCTTACTGCATAGGGTAACGTTCAATTATGCTAATCCGTGAGGGGTGTAAATATAATCGTTCCACCACTCGAGTCCGCGAATTACCGCCGAATCCGTACAAGATCCTCGAACGCCGCCCCTTCTTCCTCCCCCTCATCCCATTCGTTGCGCCCGCCACTTTTGTTTTCCCGCTCGTTCGTCCATCTCTACGTACCACGATAAACACGGTGCGAAGGCACATCTGCCATCCTCGGCCATCGAGACACGATTAAGACGTCGTCGATCGTGCCAAGTAATGCGCGGCTGTCGATCCGATCCTTAACGATCCTCATGATGAATGGGTTTCGTTTCCTTCTTGTTTCGCAAGATTTTTACCAATCGATCACGTTGGTAATTTTATATCACGGTTATCATCGCGGTTTTGAGTTTTTTTTGTTTTTGTTTTTTTTTTAAATAATAGAACGCGAGAGTTTCGTTCGAGAGTTTCGTTCGTGTTTTTTTTTTTTTATTTTTATTTTTAAATGCGATTTAACAACGGTTTAATAAATAACAGGAAACGAACCTGTCCGTTGGAACAATTGAAAATAGCCAATACATTGCAAAAGGCGAGTACCGCTCAATAGCCCTTACCCATGCACGAGTCCGTTCGATAAGCTAGAAACGGTCGCGTTTGAAAAAAAAAAAAAGAAGGAAAAAAAAAAGGAAAGAAAAAAAAAAGGAAAAAAAAAAAAAGAAGGAAAAAAAAAAGGAAAGAAAAAAAAAAGGAAAAACATTTATTTAGCTTACAATGGGCGCACTTACATCAGTCAAGGGAAATGACATGAAGGAGCGCGCATACAAAAGGCTGGAGACAAAGGTGGCTTGGAAACACAATGCCGGTAATCGTTCTTGATCGCTGATAGAACGAAGGCGACAGACCGAGAGCCGAGCAATATAACCTCCGCCAAGGGTAAGTAATAAACTCTCGAGAAGAAATACCATTGATAATGGCGGAACGAAGGGCGCAATGGAAACTCTCGAGGCAATCCTCGCTCTTTCTTTTTTCCTTTCTGATCTCAAACAAAAGTCTTTTCTATCGTCGATCGCAACCTCCGCGATGAGAAAGCATCGAATGTGCTATTCTTGTCGACAAATTCGCGCCATTTCCTGTTACGATACAAACTACATAGCTGAAATTGTTATTTCACGGACGATTCTTCTTTCAAATTATATAGAAATAATAGAAATAATTTCTTTTCTTTTAGGGGAAAAAAGAAGGAATATCAGAAGTACAACAACGATAATTTGACGACAATGATATAAGGAAAAAGTATTTCGATATCTTATATCTTATTACTCGACGATTTGTTTCAGGACAGACCGGAAGGAATATGTATTCGCGATTGGTGGATAAAGTGGCGGAGAGAAAAACGAAGGAGGCCGAGCACGCGTCGTGGCAGTCTTCAAAAGAGACGGCTAAGCGCAATCTGTTACGAATCGCCATCCCGAGATCGATTATTCTTCCAGAACGGAATCAAGAGTGGCTGCGCGAATCGAGCTATATATCCGGCTCTCGATCCAACCCATTGAGAACATATCTCACGTCATACTAGAGTGCCTCTAAAAGTCTCGTGGTCTTCTTAAACTCCTCTCTCTTCCCGCTTTCGTTTCACCGGCAGAAAATAATTTGGCATTAAGCCGAACGGCCATTCGATTCGTGGAGTACCGTTTCTTTTGTACCGTTGATCGGCTCCTGCTTTTTTTCCTTCCCCTGTTTCCGCCCCCCTTCCCCCAATCTTAAAGAGCGAAGATGAAGAATTCTTCGAAAAGGATCGAGGATCCTGATAACTGGAATTTTTTCCCTCCCTCCATCCTCTATGACAAATCATCGCGAACGTCTTGGACTTCTTCCAAGATCTTCCGTATACCAACCACCACCCCCTTTATGCCTTTGCACGCTCGCCACCGGAGCCTCATTAGAGTTCGATCAATTTTTTCGCCCAATTAGAGAAATCTCGTGAAAATTCTCGTGACGAGCATACATCGTCCATGTAATTTACGTAAGATACACGGATACGATTCATTTGTCCTTTTTTATCATCTCGAAGAGAGATATGCGAAGAATGTGAGTGGAGACGATCGAAAATTGATCAGGCATGTTGCAACGCCTGTTATAATACGTAAGAATAAAATTGCTTTCCATTGCCAGAAACCTTATCTCATAAAATGGGCGAAATTATTAATAATTTAATAATGTTCTCCGGCAAATTTAATTTCGCAATGACTTCTCCCAAAATTACTTTCCTCGCACGTTCTAGACTCAATCGCGAGACAACCCCCGAAGCGACAATCGAACAGGTTTCTGATTTGATTTTACACGACGTACGAAGCCTATATATATATGGGAAGAAGGAACAAGGATAAAGGAAGAAATTACCTTTCGGCCGAAATTACAGCGAGAAGTATGTGCTCGCGTGCAAACGAGGCGCTAATGGCCGACGCGGCAGGGTCCAGAAGACGAGCGAATGAAAGGAGTAATCACCGTTATTGTGCTCGCACGATGAATATAAATCAATTAACCCACGAAGAGAGGGGTAATTAAATTTCACGCTAGAAAAGAGAACATATTGTATAACGGTCTACCGAATATCGGAGGGGGATGCTTGCTTGCGGATGTTAATTAAACTATATTACGCGACGAGAAAACGAAATATTGCTCGCCTAATACGAGCAAAAGAATCGTTGTTGGACATTCCAGCTCCCTTTTCACGAAGGAAATATATATTTCTATTCCGTTGGAAACATCGATATTAACAAGCAGACGCGAAAATATGTGCGCCTAATATAATTTACATCCCTTTCGGCTCCCCATTTATCGTCGGTGGAAAGCGTTTTCCCTAACGACCAAATTGCGTCTCGCTGGGAAAATGAATTTCGAAGAATTTCCACGTGAATGAGAAGCGCACGATATTCAATCTCTCTTTGTCTCCCTCTCTCCTTTAATCATCCCTTTCAAGAAAACGACGACGCGAATCTTCGACGCATGTTTCACGATTAATTTGAGATCAAGTATCTCGTTTCTCGATACGTAACGGATACGAACAGGAAAATTTTCAATTAACGAAACACTCTTTATATATTTAAAACCGTGGAAAAACCCTTTAAAAACACTTGTGCGCGATCGCAACGAGGCGTGTCGAAAGCGCGGCAAAAGAACCGGCGCGAAATCTGTCCCTGTTAACGTTAATCCTGCGCGGAATTCAATTTGTATCCAGCGCCGCAGAAAATTGGTCCACTTGGTAATCGGGTTCTCCATTCGTTTCATCTTGCCCCGGCGCGGTTCGTTCGGCTCGCGTCCATCATCGTTTGCCCCGATACGCCGTCTATCGTCTAGGAGAGAAGGCGAGAGAAGGGGGCGGGCGCGATGATTACGGCGGGGCAAGGAAAGAGATAGGGCCACGGTTAATCGATCCGAAAGTAGATATCTCCGCGAAAGATAGCTCGAGTCTCGGGTAGAATGGGATCGTTCCCCGTATAGGCAGAGGCGTATAATAATCCATTAGTCCGATGGGCTAAATTGAGGGGCGCTTTGGGGGTGTCTACGAGAGCGAGAGAAAGAGAGAAAGAGAAAAAGAGAGAGAGAAAGAGAGAGAGTTAAAGGGGTGAGATGAAGCAGTGGCGGAGGATACGAAAGGGTGGCAAGCTTCTGTGAGGAGAAACGACGAGGGTTTGGGGAAAGAGTTGGCTGAGTTTGAAGTTGAGTAGTGGCAGGTGGAGATCGTTTCCTCTTTCTCTTTTCCTTTCTTTCTTCTTTTTTCCTCTCCCTTTCTTCTCTCCTTCGTTCTTCTTCGCTTGTTCTATCTTTCTCTCTCTCTCTCTCTCTGTATATATATATTTCGCGTTAGTACATACTCACGGTATATGCGCACACGATATGCCTATCAAGAGAGAACATATCCCGTTCCCATCGGGCCAGACAATTAATTTACGAGTCAGAGACTCTGCGGTCCATTCCTGTATACGTCCATTTAAGATTGATTAAGAGTCCTACGAATCTAGGTTTCCCTCGTAGTTCGTTCGGGGCATCGATCTTCCGGTTCGCATCTTCCGCTGGAAAACAGAGGATCCATCCCCCTTGCCCTACATCCTCCACCGTTAATTAACTACTCGTTCCCGTAATGAACGAAATCGCGTCTAAGGAACATCGTAACTGGAACGCGGACCGTGGAAAGTTTCCACGATGAACGAGTAACCTCCGCTCCGCCGTTGTCCCTTGCGAATAAGCGTGAAACTTGATAATTGGACGCTCCATAACTCGATTTCCTTTAAATACGAAATATCAAGAGAGAAAAAAAAAAAAAAAAAAAAAAAATAGGAAGAAAAATACGAAACGGAACAATTCGCTCGGTCTCTCCTTTTTTTTCCTCGGTTGTGCGTGCGTACCCTTTTTCTTCTTCTTCTTTTTTTTCTTTTTTTTTTTTTTCCTAGAAAATTTTCGCAGAGCGAGAAGGATTCCACAGTTAAAGGATTCTGGGACAGTAGTTGGCGACGAGCGAAGTTGGCGACAGCGTTGCAACGTTAACGGGCTCGCCGCGGAACGCACGTACACGCCCTTATGCGCACGTACACCACGATTGCAATGGCACGCGTGTACCATCGTTACGTCTATAGACGCGAGATCTGGGTTACGGAGTGCTCGTTTCGCGGCATTATCCGCCCGGTTGTCCGGTCACGTATCTCTCGCGACTGAACAGGTTAAAGGTGGCTCGCATGCAGCGGAAGGGTAATTTCGGGCTCCGCTCACACCTGCGGAAAACAGCGCAACGCAACGGGGACATCATTATCCACCTTATAATTACGAAGCATAATTGCGAGGGAAAATCGCGGACATCCTCGCATTCTGCCTTCTAACGCACTTCTAATTATTTTGGCTTTCCGTGAAAAATTCGATAGTTCCTTCCAGTTTTGTCTGGACTTTTTAAACGCTCTGTTCGGAATTTTTCCGGATATTTTGATCGCTCTCGATTCGTAGAATTGAATATTTCTTATAAACTTGTAAAAGGACTCGATCCGAGTTCTTGGATTGGATTTTTAATTCGATCACGATTTATATTGGTTAGGTTAAGAATGTTTTTAATAATATTCGCGATTCTTAAGAACGCGAGATAAAAATTTAGGAAGCACGAATTTGACGAGTTTCGGAACGCTTGGTTAAAGCGGCATTCCGACGATTTAACCCTATGCTCCGATCCATTTCTCGCGAACGATGAATCATTCCCCGGCATATTACGCGTAAACGCCCTAACATCGCCCGAAGCGGGATAACTTTTCGCGGGCGGAAAAGAACGCGGGATGCTTCCTGACGCGACACTTCGATCGGAAATGGCGCGGAAGGAAAAGGGTGAGCGAGCTTTACGACCTCCTCTCACCCCGTATTTTCGCCATAGAGACAGAGCCTTCCTCCTTGTGATTCATGGACATATCGTTCGAATCATAGAGCCCGGAAGGTTTGCCGCGCAGAAGGGGGAAACAACCGCTTCTTTTTTTTTTTTTTTTTTTTTCTCTCCAACCCTTCGTGGGCGCGGCGAGGAGAAAATAAAGTACGGTTAGCGTGCATCCTACGTGGCGTGCAGACAGTAGTTGAGCCGTTATTAAAAACTAGCGCCGCTGATTAGATGAACTAATTTCTTCTGTGCACGTGAAATTTTTAAAATCCACCGACCATTTTCGCGTGTTCGCGCCACTTGCCAAAGGATGTACACGTCACACGTGCCAACCCTTTGTGAACGACTCGTGCGGCACCCTCTTTGACGCATCCTGCTCCTCTCCTCCTTTCTTCCTCTCTCTCCTGGATCGCCACTTGTTTCTTTTGCTACAGCGGCCATATTCTTTTTTTTTTTTTTTTTACGGCGCTAATTTGTTTAGCTACTTCGGCAACGATATCTCGTAAAACGACGCTCTTTATTTTCGTTCGTAAAACATCCGGCCATCGTGCGTCCGTCGAAACCGTTCCTCGCCTCTTCTCGCCCTTCTTTTTCTCCCTTTCCACCCCACCGGTGAACCAAGCCTCCCTCGCCTGTCGATGCCAAATTACCGTTGACGGGGGGTGAGGGCTCGCGTCGAACGAAATCACCTCGTCCGTGCGACACCCGGTTTCGAGGAAACGATTGAACGGTCGTTGCATTTGCAACGACGTCGGCCTTCTTACGGTTTCGGGGAAATTCGATTTGAAGGGGGGTTCGACAAACGAACCGAGTACGATACGATACCTTCTCGATGATCGAACGAGGGGAATAATTTTCCAAGAGGACGTACACGGGTGACGAACAAACGAGGGAAATTATCGTAATTTTTTATCTTCAAGTTTTCTTTTTTTTTCCTTTTTTTTTTTTTTTCTCTCTAATCGCCGACTGCCTCCGCCAACGTATATATTAGGGAGAAATTGCGCGTGGAGAGGGAGGAGCGTATATATACGCGATAACGCCGTTAAATCTTCTTGGCGGGCGAGACGTAAAAGGTTGCATTTCTCTCTTCATCGGTGAATAATAACGGCGTAACCAGCGGGCGGTGCCTCGGAGGGCGTTAAATACAGGTGGAGGAGCAATCGCGTATCGCGAAAACGTGGCGTTGGCCGTGGCCGCTATCAACCACTGCCACCCGTGGCGGTTTGCTGCGAAAGAAGGAAGATAAATTTCACGAACGAAAAAAAAAAAAAAAAAATAAAAAAGGAAAAAGGAAAAGAAAAAGGAAAAAAATAGAAGACGAAAGGAAAACCGCCGTCGGGGCCGGTGGTTAAAATACATCGGTCTTTCGCCCTATCCCCGTCTTCCTCGCAACTCCCCCCTCCCTCCCTCCGATTTACTCCGTAAATCGTCGCTACGGGTATACTTCACGCTCGGCGAAAATTATCGTACACCCGTAATTTCGGTGAAAGGTATGCGCCAATCTTTTCACGGTAACGAGGAAAATTGTTGGAGAGAGGAGTAATAATAACGAATAATAAGATTCGCGGATTTCTGTTCACAGGGAATTTCGATCTCAAGCTCTTACGGCCCTTCGTTTTGTTTAGAAAACAATTATCATGTGTTCATTAATATCGCGTTAATCTTTCGTTCGATGTTAAATAGATGAATAGATGAAAATTTATTCTTTTTTGCTAAAATGAATTGAACGAATCAAAAGAATGGTATTATATCGCGCGAAAAACCGATGATTTCTGCCACAAAATTTAAAATACCGTACTAAATAACAAAAAGTCTTTTTACGAAGTTTTATTTTTCAAAGTACAATCCTACAATCCTACAATCCTATATAAAAAATTCAACAGAATTTTTTTTTTTTCAAATTCAAATTTCGTTCCTTGTTTTTCTTTTTTCCGTTTTTTAATCGTTCATACAAAATATCAAACCAGAAACAACAAATGTAATCTGCATAAAGAAAAAAAAAAAAAAAAATAAAAAATAAGCATCCCGTACTTTTCCCAAAAATTTTCCACAATTCGTATCCACAACTCGCAACAAAAGCAAGAAGCAACATCTCTCATTTGCGAGCTACGTTCGCAAATTCGATTATTCGCACGGTGCTAAAATATCGAAAACGATTCAATGGAAGCATCCACGCGCATTCGGACCATTCGAACAATCAGGCTATCGTGCGACATCAATCTCTCCTTCGGGACAATACATCGTATAACTTGTCTTGCATAAAAGCTCGCATAAAATTCGTATATATTAAGCGAAGTCGCATTAATATTTAATGGGTGGCGGCGTGTTGTGCTTGCTTTTTTCTTTTTTTTTTAACCGCGTTATCTACGCGTAAACACGGTGAAATATGGGCCTGTGGAAGGGTGACTCGCACGCTCCTTATTCTCGCGGATAACCGGCACGTTTTATGGCGATGCGTCGGCGGCGACCACTTAAGAAATGGCCTTACCGTACGCTCGAACGCGGACGCGGTGAAAGGATGTTTTAATTTACAGGCTGCCGCTAATGCGCCGGGTGTCGCGAAGATCAAGCTCGTTCATTAACATGCAATCGTTGCCCGCCGAGAATAAATTTCGCCTCGATCCTCTACGAACCGATTGTTTATTACGGCGGAATTCAATTTTCCAAAGCTCACCGCGATTACCTTTCCTCCCCCCGCCTTTGAATAGAAATTGATTCATCAAACTTGCAAAGTCGCAGGATATCGGTTTTTTATATATATATTATTAATCTCGTTTCCCGTGCTATTAGTATACGAGGTTAACTGAGTGGTAAATTGGGAATAAGTGTTACGCGACTATGGAATGAATTATTCCTTTGTATCTTAATTCGTTTACGAGATCTCGTAAATATTCAGAAGAGTATATATATATAGTTAATTTGTAAGTTATACGATTCCATTTGAATGCGAATATTTTTATATACGAACATTTTTTATATATTTAACTTTCAATTTGGATTATAGATGATTAGATGATAATAATAACTAGGATATTTAATAAGTCTCCTTTTAAACGAAGATCAAAGAAATCGAGAATGATAATGGAAAGGGGTGGAAAGATGATATTTTCGAAAGGTTGCGGCCAGAAACCTTGCCGACATCTGCCTTGTCGTCATCTGGTCAATGCACCGTTGCATAAGGAATCGAAATTAACTTACAACTGGCTAAATTCCTGAAAACGGAGGAGAACGGTGAGGCTGGTGAGGGTGAAATAGGATTCGAAATAGGATTCGGGGAGAGGTGTCGGTGCATTATAGAGGAGAACTTCGTCGAATCGTTATTGAGCTTTCTTCTAGACTTTCGTCTCGGAATCGTCGACTACCATTTTCTTTAACTTCCACGGGATCGTGCACTTCCCTTTCTTCGACCTAAGGGAAACTTTCTTAATTCATGCTTCCTCACCCGTCCGCGTCAAGACGCCAATCCTCGTGAGAGCCTTCCATCCCTCTTGCTCCATCCTCCAATCGTCAAATTTTTGCCTACTCCCGAGGTGAAACCGCGTGAAACATCTCTGAACAAATTAATTTTAATTTCTGAATGAAAATTAACGAAACTTTTCTTCATCGACGGATTATCACGAAAGTATATGAGACGTATTAAAAAGAATTTTATTTCCTAGGAAGATCCTCATAAAGTTATGACCGATTCAAGGTGTGTCCGTTTTTAAAAGAAGAAGAAGAAGAAGAAGAAGCCATGCATCTTCCGCTTAATAGAGCCAGAGTGTTTCCAACGTAGCTCCCTTCGATCAATTTATTACACTCACTCAAGCCCGTTACGACGTTCTCGTTTTGCACGTTTTGGATCGGTCGCAGCTCGCTTCCTCGCCGGCTGTTCGTTGACCGCGTTCACCGGTTACCGCACCTGATCGCCGATTTATTTCCATTCCCCTTTCCCCATCGTCCGCGGATTCTGATTTCTTTGTTCGAAGAAAGCCAAGTCGAGCAAAGTCCACCAACGCCTTCCGAACACAGCGTTTCATAATTCCAGAAAGAATCGAGGAAACGGAATTACTTTCCTCTCTCGATCGATCCTTCGGAGGAATCATTCGAACGATGGTCGTATTTTAATTTCGACACCCTCCAAGCATTTGCATCGATTCTTAAAAGAAAAAAAAAACGATTCGAATCAAAACGGTGATTTGATTCCACGATTAATTCCACGTTTTCATCATTCGTATCATCAATTCGTATTCTTCTTTATTCTTCGCCTATTCGTCTATTCGCGAAACTTCCCTATTTTCTTCTCTTCTCTCACTCACGTTCAACTACACACTCATACCCACGCTCGTGATACGTATATCATCCAGGAGAAGGTGGAGAGACCGGTCCACGATTATGATGCGGTGGTAGTTTGAAGTTGGCGTAATAACAGGCCTCGAACGCGTGCTCCACCGATGAGAATACGCCGCAGGGCTAGAAACGTCGATTCCTCCGCTTCGATTAGTAGTTACCGGCCCTAGACCGTCGACCATCCACCTCGAGATAGTTTCAGTTATCGTCTATAAAGTGCTAACGCCCGATCCTACGCTCGTTCCACGGATCGAGTTCTCGTTACGCCGCACGCACGATCACGCTTACCTTTATTATATCCGAGCAGAAGAGGATCCTCTTCCTCGATCACCTTGATCGCAAAAAACCTCGAGCTCGTGTAATTACCGCGTAAATCTACCCGATTTGCATATACCATCGGTCCATTAACGACATTTTCTCACGTCTTTCGTTATTTCACGTGTATTCGGAATCCGAGAAGAAGGTTCGATCAATCCTTTAACCATTCTTTAATAGTTTTCTTGTTCTCCGCCGTTATTTATTATATTACGAATTTTCAAACGAAATTTCAAAATTAAAAAATTACGCAATATAATTTCTAATTGGATAGCATTAACGACATTTTTTCATGCATTTTGTTATTTCACGTGTATTTGGAATCCGAGAAGAAGGTTCGATCAATGCTTTAACCATTCTTTAATAATTTTCTTGTTCTTCGCCGTTATTTATTATATTACGAATTTTGTTCAAAATGTAAAAAATTATGCAATATAATTTCTAATTGGATAGCATTAACGACATTTTCTCACGCGTTTCGTTATTTCACGTGTATTCGGAATCCGAGAAGAAGGTTCGATCAATTCTTTAACCATCCTTTAACAATTTTCTTGTTCTCCGGTGATCGCCATTACGAATTTTATTCAAAATATGAAAAATTACGCGATATAATTTCTAATTGAACAGTATTAACGATATTTTTTCACGCGTTTCGTTATTTCACGTGTATTCGGAATCCGAGAAGGAGGATCGATCAATTCTTTAACCATTCTTTAATAGTTTTCTTGTTCTCCGCCGTTATTTATTATATTACGAATTTTATTCAAAATGTGAAAAATTACGCGATATACAATTTCTAATTGAACAGTATTAACGACATTTTTTCACGCGTTTCGTTATTTCACGTGTATTCGGAATCCGAGAAGAAGGATCAATGCTTTAACCATTCTTTAATAGTTTTCTTGTTTTCCGCAGTTATTTATTATATTATGAATTTTTTAAAATGTAAAAAATTACGCAATATAATTTCTAATTGGATAGCATTAACAATATTTTCTCACGCGTTTCGTTATTTCACGTGTATTCGAAATCCGAGGACAGCTCGATCAATCTTTTAACCATCCTTTAACAATTTTTTTGTTCTCCGGTGATCGTCATTACGAATTTTGTTCAAAATGTGAAAAATTACGCGATATATAATTTCTAATTAAACAGCATTAACGATATTTTTTCACGCGTTTCGTTATTTCACGTGTATTCGGAATCCGAGAAGGAGGATCGATCAATGCTTTAATCATCCTTTAATAGTTTTCTTGTTCTCCGCCGTTATTTATTATATTACGAATTTTGTTCAAAATGTTATAAAAAATTACGCAATATAATTTCTAATTGGATAGCATTAACGATATTTTCTCACGCGTTTCGTTATTTCACGTGTATTCGGAATCCGAGAAGGAAGTTCGATCAATCCTTTAACCATCCTTTAACAATTTTTTTGTTCTCCGGTGATCGCCATTACGAATTTTGTTCAAAATGTGAAAAATTACGCGATATACAATTTCTAATTAAACAGCATTAACGATATTTTTTCACGCATTTTGTTATTTTATGGAATCCGAGAAAAAGGACAGCTCGATCAATCCTTTAACCATTTTTTAATCGAACCTCCAGGAAGCTTTTTAATATACTCGATAATGATTTTTTTCGGTGATCGCCGTTACGAATTTTGTTCGAAAAGAAAATATGAAAAATAACGCGATACACAATTTCTTTTGGAAAAGAAACGTTCCGTATATAAATAAACGCAATTATTATAACGCAATTATTACGACGCACAGTGTTTGAAAAATTATCAATAGTAACGTTCCTTTGTCTTATCGCTTCTTTCTTTCGTCGAACGAATATAAACAAACACTCGCGCGTACATGCGTTACACGTATCCCCTCTTACCGTATAAACATTCACCTTCGAGTTACGTACTCTCGTCAGTATACAGAACGATTTTGGACTTCGCAGTTAACGCATTTTACGCAGTTCTCTGTAACTCTGTGTTCGAATAGAAAATCGATATCAGAAGAAGTTTGCTCGATTCTTGTGCCTCGAACGTGTTAATCCATCCGAATGGATCGATCGAGAAGTGCATACCATTGCTTGGAACGACGCTCCGCTCGAAACGGACCTTGGAGGAATTTGCAGCACGGGGGGATCGGCCGTTACATTCCGCGACCACGTTTCAGATTCAACGGATGGAGGAGCGTATAAAAGGAGGATGGTCGATTCGATGGATAAACGGATCAAATCTACGCATAAACGGAGAGTCGAAACGGTAGTAGGCCCAAGATAAATTTACGAAAGGTAAGCGAGAGAGAGCCATCACGTAAAACGTCAAACGGTTACGAGGGCCCACCGCGGTTTTATGACGGTTTATGGCCACCTCGGCCGAGATTTCGCGCGATGGGAATACGAGTGGTATTACGGAGTGTCGTTACGTTATGCCGTTGCTTCTTCGGGGTGGAATATGAGCGTGGCTTCTGAACATCAAAGCTAAGGTTGCGTTTGTGTTTGCATAAACGTATAGTAGGGTATTAAGAGTATTCGCGATGAACATTTTGGTAACGGTAAGGAAGGACGATGGTTGTTTGAGCGAAGATAGATTATGTGCTCGAAAGGATCACAGTAATATCTAAAACCGTTACGATGTGCGTGGTAAACTTTTGTGAATTATTTTATTCGCTGTGCGAGTAAAATAACGTAATAGCGAATTAATATAGCAAATGTATGATAATGTTCAGATGTAATAATAAAAAATTGTGAAATAAATCTTGAATTTTAATATCGTAAGATATTAAAATAGGTATTGAAACTGTCGATACATATGTAATAGATTTTAAGTTGTAAAGATAATCTTAACTTTTCCAATACTTTTAGAAACGGAATATGAAACTTCGAAAGTTGATGGACAAAGTTTAATTTGACAAAACGTTAGGAACGAATCAGTCATCGGATTTCAAAGATTCGCGATAATCGCGGCTTTTAACTCGTGAAAATAAAAAAAAGAACCGAGAGAAAAGGGAGGACGAGAGGGAAAACAGCCGCAACGAGATTCGTTGGTTATCTAGGAACTTGTTACGCCGGCCATGCGCGCCGGAAATCCCACTCTCGTTTCGCAAATAACACGGGGGGAAAGGGGCGGAAGTGGACAAAACCAGAGATTGTTTGCGCGCCTCCCCTGTAAAACGGCCGTTTTTTCCCTCGAGTGAAAAGCGCCGGAGAATTACAAGTCGAAACCGCTTAACCCGCTCGATGTCGGTTAAGGTCGACAAAGTGACATTGTCTCGCGAGAAATAGTAGGATGGTAGCCACGAGAGATGAATGAATCGTTCCCTCGTCTCTCTCACTCTCTCTCTTCTCGCGTTACCTTTTATCTTTTACGTACCCGAAGGAGTGGAGAAACGACAACAACGAAAGGAAAAGGAAAGGTAACCGAGAAAATCTTCTTCTTGGTTCGTTTCGAAATGACTGGTTTGCTCGGTTGCACGGACGTCGAGCGCCTCGAAAGCTGAAGAAGGGAAGAAGGAGGGAACGAGCAAGAGAGGAGATCGGAAAGCTGGAGTGACGTCCCTTGAGACGCGCTCGGTAAAAAGGAACACGCGTACAGTGGCGAACAATCGTGGGACGAAGGGAGGGAAGAAGAAAGAGGCGTTGGAAAACGGCGGTGAACGGAGGAGAAGGAAGACGTGGACACGATTCAATGGCGCCTTCAAGTTTTTCCGGTTTTTCCTCGAGGGGGGAGGAGGAATAATTGGGGCCGGAAAGGTATTGACCCGGGAGAAGAGAGGCAAGAGAGCGTAACCAGCGCGCCGGAAAGGAACGGGAACGGGTCGAGGGTATTGGGGGTATTTGCAGCTGGTGTTTTCACGCCGCGAAAACGAAAGGCAATCCTTAATGACTCTGACCCAAATAGAATCAACTCTGCGGTGATGAAAT
>NW_006263750.1:878196-883812 GCF_000469605.1 Apis dorsata | reverse complement strand
TTTTTTTTTTTTTTTTTTTTTTTTCTCTCGAACTTCAATACCGCGTTCCCTTCATTCCCTTCTCTGTTTCATCGAATGAATCCCTATCCCATTCATCTTTTTTCTGATAATTCAGTTCGAATCCATTTGAGAGAAAAATTATCGAACGTTATATCTCGTTAATGGAAGGTGAATGGTAAAAAATAATTCTGGAAAGGGATACGATACGGGATCCCTGTTTTCTTCGCTCGATCGCGAGAAAAACGGATAGGAATTACAAGAGAAATTACTTTTCTCTCTTCCGCCTTTTTATCAATATACGAGGTATCTTGAGCGGAAGCGGAGGATACTCCCACGGAAAACAAGAGTGTCGCAATGCCACCGTGGCTGTAATTCTCTCGGTGGTGAGAATTTTATAAATAAAAAAGTTCCGCAACAAGGCACGAACTCGACGAGTGGTCGGAGAATAAGAAGTTCGAGGTTGGCTGTTGCTGCTGCTGCGCTCTTCTTCTTCTACCGGTTGCGATAGTTTTTCAGAAAATAACGCTCCAGCTCCGCTCTCCTTCGCGCCGCAGGACAACTCGCGGAAAGATATATTTTCTATTTTAAATTCGGTTTTTATTTATATACCGCCAACGGTTCTCGCCGCTTGCCTTCTCATCCGTTCTTTCCCTTCTTCTTCCTTTTTTTCTTTTCGATACGTTTATTTCTCCGAGATTCCATGGCAGATTTGGGTCGACTTTCAACGACGGCAACGTGAAATAAATATTAATGTCGTCGTTGAAGAAATGATTTAAATTTAATGACAACGTATTTATTCTCCGCGACATTGATGTTACTAAGTATGATATTTTTTTATATGTTAATGCGAAATATATGCAATATAGGTATACCTACAAATTTCCCTGTGAAAAAACTGTAACAATTCCGTGGAGAAACGTTTTTCCTTCCAAAACCTTTCAAGTTTCAAAATAATCCCGACATCGTTGAATAACGAAAATCGTTTCGATGAATCGAGCGAAAATAACGGGAGCATAAAAGAAAAATCTCCACCATCTCCTCTCCTTACGTCCCCTTTTCGTTCAAACGTCGAGTTTATTCTCCGCATTTTTAAAACCTTGGCGAAACACGTTTCTCCCATTCACCCCCGAACAGCCCCAATCTATCGTACCCTACCATTGAACGTCACTCGTTTCTTCGCGGCAACGGAAACAGTCTCGCCGTTTACGATCCAACTCGCAAATTTTGTCCACGGTTTTCAACATCCGCTTAGTTACACGGTCGAGTCGAGGGAGGGGAGGCGCGACAATCATCTCTCCTTGCATGCTCTTCGCATTCTCACCAACGGTCTGAATCTCCTCCACGAATCTTTGCTTCGAAACGACGAAAACTCTTCTTCTCCTCCCCCTCCCCTCCTTATGAAACTCGTCTTTGAACCTCTTCGAATGCAAAGAAAAGAAAGTTGCGCGCGATAGAGAAGAAAATTCACGCGTGTCCCATTCGTCCCCTCGTTCGAGCTTTCTGCTCTTTTGCATCCGCGAGAAATCAATCGTCGAGAAAATCTCAACGGGGGTCGAAATCCGCGACATCAGCTTCCACGAACAATTTGAGATAGAGAAAGAGATAGATAGAGATAGAAAGAGAGAGAAGCCACGCCACTTTCCGTGGTTAGTCGGGCAGTAAATAAAGCTGTCTACCTTTAAAACAATAAGATCGTCTCGCGAACGGATATCACTCGAGCCGGTCTTTCTCCCGAGCAATTTCGTTGCCGCGACACGACAGGCGCAGACCATCGGAAAACAAGGCAGCTGCAATATTTGTCGAGGAAAATCTGGGGGGGGAGGAGGGCAAATTGAAATGACGCGTGTGAGATGAACCTGTCACGACCTTCAGACTTTTTCCATCATGAAAATTGCACGCGAATCCCCTGTCCCGTACACGATATATCTTGCGTACACCTTATGAGTTGAGAATTAATGTTGCAGAGTTTCGCGAGAGTGGCGCAAGGTTCGACTTACTTCCGACGAGGAGGATCGCTCAAGTTTTCTTCTCCGCTACGACGCCTGCATCCCTCGAAATCGTGAAACGGGCCACCCGTTAACCGATCGATTCGAAATGTAGCGTGCTTCCTCCGAAACGAGAGGAATGGAAGAAACACAAACTTGGACGGAAATCACGACGAAATCCCAATTACACGATGGAGGAAAGTTTGATCAGAGAAATATTCGAGCTGTGAGAAATATTCGAGCATGTCGACTTTGAAGATGAGACGTTGGTAGCGACGTGAGTATCGTGGTGGAATATAGAGCGGAGAAAAAAGCATGCAGGTATAAGCCTCGTCCTCGAAAGCGTAACGCCTCGCCATTGTTATTCAATGGGCAACGTCGGCGAGCTAATGCGTTCGGATAAGAAGTGTTTTATATGCACGGAGGTGGGATAAGTTTCGAAACGCGTATTTCTAGACAGATACGCACGCCATTTTCGATTGCGCCCTTAACATCGTTCGGATGTATACTCATACACGGTTTAGTATACTCGGCTTCGAGTCTTTCTTATTTTTCCTTAGCGACAACGCTCGTTCTTCCGCATCTTCTCCGCGCATTTTCTCCGTGGAAAATAAAATACGGGAGAACGGTAGAATATGATACGATATCGCGGAAACTCGAGCGCTCCACGCGGAGAAAGAATATCAGCTTTCGAAAATCCGCGGGCGGATCATCAATCATCGATTATTATCAATCATTCTTAATCACTCTCCTTTGACGACAAGCTCGCAAAGTTGCGCGTTAATCGACGCTATTTTCGAAAATTGTTGCATCACGGCCGGAACAAATTACCGGAACGATTCACAGGTTCGATATAATTTTTCACTTGGAACGCTTTCGCTTTCGCTTTCGCGCGAAATCCGGCGAAATCCTGTCACCTTGATGGCCGGCTGCTTAATTTCCGGGATAGGCTCATTAATAACGGTATAAGGGAAAGGAACGCGTGCAGGTCGGTGGTGGAGTCGGCGTGGAAGTCGGCCGCCTTTGTCTCGACTTCCGGCCTCCCGATGCTTTTCACGGGAGCATCCACCCTTCCTGACGAGGGTACGAAACTTTCACCGACCCCTTTCTTCGTGCTCACCTCTACCCTCTCCGTATTCCCCGTAGGCAGTCTGGCTGGCTGGCTGGCTGGCTGGCTGAAACTTCAAACTTTTCCACTCGTCGACTCGAAATAGATGGATCTTACGAGGCTCGTTGCGCTTGTTTTCGAAAGAAGATCTCGCTCCGTTCTCCTCTTACTTCCTCCTATTCTCTGTCCTTCTCCCATCTCAATCGATGAAAATGGCCATCTATTACGAAATCTACGCTCGATTAAACCGCGTCGAAAAACAGAGACGTCGCAATCTCGTCCAACCTCGAATCCATCCTCGAAGAAGGTTAAAAAACCTTTCGAAAATTATCAAGATCGAGGTCTATCGCACGTATTATCACTCCCTAAGAGGATATCGGTAGGTTCGCTACCCTCCAACGGCGAAATTACAGGTTACAGGTGCCACGAACCCGGCGGTTAGGTCTCACGAACAAACACCGAAACCAATTTACGCGGCCGCGAAAAATGAACTTATTCCGCTGGCAATCAACCAGCAAGCCCGGCGATTAAGCGATCAACCTGACAATCTGGCCGGGACGCGTGAGCCGCAGTTGCAACGGTTCCCCTCGAAAACACGCGTACACGCTTCTTCTTCGTATGCGGCTGTCTAAGCCGCTAACGAAAATTGTAGCCTTAGAACGCTTCTAGTCCGCCCCGTCCCTAATTATATGCCATTACCCAACGATCGCGCGTGCACGAACGAACACACGTTCCAAGGAATTACGTTGCTTGTATACACGCACGGCGAAGCGCAGATCTCGCGGCGCGTGCAAATGTCAGCTTCGCGACATATCCCTCTCCACCGCGCGGGTGGAAGAAAGCCTGCAGACCGATGTATCGATTGTGTCTCGAACGGCCTTCGGCCGTACAAAGAGCGCGTAAAGTCTTCCCGCGGCCGAGAAGAAGCGAGAAAGTGGCGTACAACGATTGCCACGCTCGAGACACCACGGGCAAATTATCGGTATAACTCAGCGAGCTGGATCGATGTATCGACGATTCCCGACAACAGGTCCCTTAGACGCAATGGTTCTTGGTAAATAACGAATGGGAACAGGCGTGACGAATCGGAGGATTCTGGCGTCGAGCATTCGTTCTCGCATGCAAATAGATCGTAAGTTCTCCCTTCCATTCACAGATCCACTCTCTCGCCGTGATAAAACGAGCTCCGAGATATTAACGATTATTACGATCGACGCTTGGTAATTGGGATCGTTCGTCGATCGTTGATCGATTTCGATCGATCTTAGGGGATTTCGAGTCGATGATTGGCCCATCGATAGGGACGAGTGTCGTGTAAATAAAAGTTGTCACTTTGTGTAAAAAACACTCTTAACGAAACGGTTAAGAGAATGATAAAATGGCGCGTAGAAAATGGAATTTCTAATTAATCGGAAGTGGGAGAAGGGAGCGGTGCTCGATCGAGGGCACGAGCGGCTACCTTCGTCCAGGGACAATAATTGCGTTACGGTGGAAATGGTGATTTTAATTCATCACGGTGACTGGAAACGCGCCGTTCAAAATCAATTACAAACTTCAGAGATGGTAACAATTACGGGGAGGATCCTCGCGCGCACTCGTTGCACTCTGATTATTCAACGACCCAGTTGAACGAAGCCGCAACGAATGCTCCGCTAGTTTATTGCCGGAGAACTTTTCTCGCAGTTAAAGTAAATAATCTGTGATATTATTTCGCGTCTTGCGGGAACGCGAAGCGTCCATAAATCGACTACGATTTATGAGATTTATTTGTCTCGGCAAGTTTCTGTTTTTTCTTTCTCTCTTTTTCTCCCTCTCTCTCTGTCTCTCTTTCTTCGACCACAATTGTTTTCACGCTATCACGTATTTGATTCTCGAATGTTTCAACGTACAGCGATGTAATATGCGAATATAATTACGAGATTCGATTGCAAATTTGACAAATATGCAAGTTTAAATATCTGTTGTAATCAATTAAAAGTACTTGACATTGGATTTTACGAAAGATAGACAGATACGTTGAACATCGATTACAAATATTTGCACATCAATATGGTAACAAATATTTATTATATCCAATAGAATTCTGAAATATAGAAAAGAGGAATTCGATTATATTCCACGAATAAAAGATTTTTCGAAATCTATTAAACCAAAGAATTGGTACAGTAGATTGCCTTCGTATATCCTCTCTCTTTCTCTCTCTCTTTCTCTGTCTTTCTCATTTTCAAAATTTATATCTTTTATACGATGAAAAAACGCGGCATCGCAGCGATATCGCTAGACGGAAAATTCCTTGTAGATAATTCAGCTCTACGGTAAATTGGTCCGCTTGTAAATTCTTAAGAAACCCTTTCCGAACGTCTGCTCACCGAATCTCTTTCATCGGGGCACGCCACTTCCTCGCCCACCTCCTGTCCTCGCCCTTTGATTCATCCTATATATGAATCAGAGAGGATACACGAATCATCCACTTAATGAAACGTTTACACAAGCGACAAGGAGCCCCCATATCTTTGACTCGGG
>NW_006263750.1:869175-877980 GCF_000469605.1 Apis dorsata | reverse complement strand
CTCTCTCTCTCTCTCTCTCTCTCTCTCTCTCTCTCTCTCTCGGGTAGACGACCCGGCCACTCTCGTTCCCGAGACACCGTCCTCAAGGCATAAACTCGTTTCGAAGAGAGGGCGGCTGTTGGCTCTGCAGCCAGCTTCAAATGCGTTCCCTCTCGGAACATTGCGTTCTGTAAGAAATTAAGACGTGGGGGGGTGGGGAGGAGTGGGCGGAAATTCTGGTGTCGCGGAAAAAGGAATTCCTGATACGATGATGGCGGATGGCAATCTTCCCCCCTTCCTCGAAACCTCTTCGGCGCTTGCTTCGTTTCCTGAGCCTCCGCGTTCCATTTCCATCTCGCGTACGCGTGTGTACACGCGAGGAAATACGAATACACACGGAGACGGGACAAGCGTTGTGTGTGTAACTCGTCATGGCGGCGGTGGAAAAAGTTTAGGGGCAACGATCGTGGAAACGAAAGTGGACCGAGCGAAATCGTGGACTTGTTGTCGAGGGTCGGAGGTGGTTTCGAGTTCGCGGTTAACCGGAAACTGTCCGTACCTAGGACGCATAAAACCTGCACGCCACGTATTCGTACACTTTTTCACGGGCTGCGCCCCACAACATCTCTGACCAAGTTCCAACGCCGGCAGGAATTCTGTGTTGTTTTCTAGAATTTTTTCAACCCTCGTTTCTAATATTCTTCGCTCGGTATTTTCCGCATGGAGACGAGATTTTTTTCTCTCTTTTTTCTTTTTTAATTTGTCGTTTCCCGAGTTTCGTTCGCGTTTTCGAAACAACTAAGTGAGTCGGATTTAGAAGATTCAGATGTTGAGAACGCAGTGGTCGGGTAATTTTTATGTTTCTTTTTTTTTTATCAAAGTGTTTTTGTAACAAGTGGGATTGTTAATTGCGCTCAGCTGCCGGATATTAGAAGGTATTCAAGAGCGTATAATTACCACCGTTTCGTGACTGTTGAATATTTAAACGGGAAAACTTAGATATGCAGATTGGAAGTGTCTCGATCTTCTTCGCAAGATTCGTTTAAGAATCGTGATTACGTTGTTATCGTTGGAAAAAAAGGCTTTATTTTATACATATATATGTCTATATATTAATTTTGATCAATTGATTACGATTATCATTGGATCTAATTTTTATCCATATTTATAAATATCGTAGGTTACGATTGTAATACATTCGGCCTCGTATATTTTCAATTTTTCGTGTTTTTGCATTACGTTAAATTACATTAAATTCGTGGAACGAACAAGAAATTACGCCCAGAGAAAAACAGTTGTATTTAGACCGACTTCAATGTCGGTCAGATTCAAAAAAATCCTATTTTCCAGGCACTTTCTAAACCAAGGTCTGGTATCCTTTAATCGCTCCGCCTTAACGTCAAGCGCAGCCGGTGTCCCTGCGGAGGACAGGGTTGAATATTTTATGTTACTCTTTAAAGGCACCATGCCGCGGAATTAAATACTTTTCATCCATGTCGAAGATTCCAAATTGCTCCAAGGATTTTAATCAAATTTTATCACGGTTATTTCGAATATCTGTAAATTGTAATTTTTCCTAAAAAAATCACGAACGTGTAATGACGCGGCGAACTATGTAATTCGAGAAATTTTATCGTAAAAATGCTATTCCGCAGTAACAGTGAACTTTTGCAAGAAGCACGTGTTTCTCGAAATCCTCATCCAAGGGATCTTTCTTCTCGTCGATAAAAGAATCACCTCGATTTCGAAAGTGGCATGGCAAGTCGAATCCGAGGATCGTTACGCGATGATCATAAGCGAGAACGAGACTAATACGCCACGAGTGTCGCGTGACTTTCGCAAGCGACGGAGAGAAAGATCGTTATCCTCGCGGTGGTAATCATCCTTTCGAGGAGCAGGCTTTCATCGCTTTGGATGTGGTTCCACCATTGTTATCGAAGAAAGAAGAAAAAAAAAAGAATTACGAAGGACTGACGGTTCGAGGAATGATAAATAACTCGGTGTCAAGAGGAGGCATCATCATCAGTCAACGTAACGGGCGGGAAAACCGGCTTGTTATACTCGAAGTCGAGTCGATATCGATCGAGCATCCCGCAGTCCTAACTATCGTTCGTTGCATCTTCCCCTGTGTGTAAAAGTGTATCGTGACCCAGAAATCCGGTGTGCCCGCCTCGGCCTCGGGAAATGATTTGGCCGATTGCTTTTGTCCGCCCGCTTTGCTTATTGTCGGGACACACAGACGTTGGCGATCGCGTGATCGCCAGTGTTACACGTTCTGTTGGCGTCTCTCATCAATCATTCGGCCATCACGCGAATTCCTGTCGTCTGTCTGCTCCCATCAACGACTATCGGTCGAAGAAAATAAAGTCTCCCCTTCCACAGCGACATGGAGAGTATTTTTACGCCACGTAACGATAATCTATTATTGGGCCCGATCGGCCGGTTTCTAGGAACGCCGTGGCGGAGGCAAATCAGGCGGGATTGCATGCCCTCCCGAGCACGGCCCCTGTCCTCTTTAACGATCGCTTTTACGACCGATTCGTGGCCGCGAATCTTTAACTTCGCCTCAGCCGTGTCCCGATCGCGTAATTGCCGTCGCTGTATATCCCTTCCATCGACGTTTATTATTTCCGCCTATACGATCGCGATAGGCCGGCCATCGAGCGGACGGATGGCGCACGAAAAACGGGAGTCGTGCTGGGCATGGTTAAACACGCGATAAAATACTTTTATAGGTCGTAGGTGGTGGATAATTGCTCGTCCTTTGACATTCTTGCCTACGAGTTATATTCCGGATCTCGCTCCCGTTGCTATCGTTCGCACGGCTGATATTTATCTATTTATTTTACTACTGCGATCTACGTATCTACGTCGCGCGGACCGAGTTAAAAATTTCTTCTTCCTCTGCCTGCAATTTTCTCGAGGAGAAGAAGAAAAGAAGAACGTCTTCCCAGGTTGAGGAGAAAGTCTTCATTATCATATTCATTGGATATTCGTTAGGTTTGAACACCGTTAGAAACTCGTGCGCAAATTATCATTAAAGATCCCTAAAGGCGAACGGTAACGGAAGAGGAGCCAACGATAATCACCCGCCATTAAAGTAGCGGCGAGGAAAATAATGGTAACTGTCCCGTTTAAATTTCCATCCTGCCAAGTTTTTCTTCTGCGACAAAGGGACGCACAGGATAATAATTGCTTCGAAGCCGGCACGCACACAGCTTCGTCCTGATCGCGAGAGGGTCGCTCGGATCCCGCGCGATTCTAGTACTTCTCTCTTTGATTCGCAGAAGCCACGCATTGTCCGCGTTCGAAGTGGCGCGTAATCGCTGCGTAACGGTCCGTGAACGAAGCCACGTTTTCCAGGGAAAGCCTAGTATCTCGAGGAGGAAGGGGAGAAAGAGGGCCACGGTTGCATAATTTACGACGCGAGTTTAACGACTATTTTTCAGTGCTTCTTCGCTTTCTTTTTTTTTTTTTTTTTTCCTGTTCCTGAAAGGGAGACGAGGCGCTTTTTTTACGCGAACCAGAGTTCATCTGACTCATCCAGAGTGGAGATTCTGTTTTTTTTCTCCTCTGTTGGAAATCTCGGTCGCGATAAACGCCGTTTGTCGGACGTGTTGATTTGATTACGGAGGGGAGAAAGGGAATTGGTGGGTCTGCTCGTGACGCTGGAATTACGTCACACGCGTATATCTTTTATTGGCTCGAAAGTTTAAAGAAACGTTCCGCTCCCCCTTTTAAAGGGGGGTAGTTTGACACAGTAGGCACTAAATAATAGTTGGAGAGTTCGAACGAGTTGTTTTGTCGTGGCACGTGTTGTGGGGTGGAAGTGCTTGACACGATTGTATATATTCATTTTTATTTTCATTATTGTACAAGTTGTACAAAGGAATAAAGAAAGAATTGTTGTCGAGTTTAATGAAAAGAAGAAAATGTTTAAATTTGTTTTAAAGAAAAATCGAATCATCGTTCGTGCAAAGAAAAGAAGAAAGAAAAAAATTTTTCCCTTGTTGTATTATAAGAAAAATAATTGAAGTCGTCACGTAAGGTTAGTCCTCGTACATTAAGTAATTGAAATTCGTCAGCCATAATTGCCAGCTCTCGAGCATTAAACCACGCGTCGTTGAATTCACCTTAACCGGTCTCTCGCGACAAGAGGAAAAATAGCTTCGTAGAGGGAAAAAAATCAGAGTCACCATCATAATTAACGTGCGACTTAACCCAGTTCGCCTAAAAAATGATAAAACCCTCCCTGTCCCATTTTTTTACGTACACCTGGCTATGCACTCGTACGTATGTAAGCACACTTGGAAGAAGAAGAAGAAGAAGAAAAGAAGAAAGACTACCAGCAACTCGAACGCTCAAAATATACCGGATGTGCACACATACGTTGTCGTGGAATAAATTACCAATGTTTCTTGCGACGTCGTTTCCTTTCAGACGAACAAAACACCCGCTCGACTGACCGAAAGAAAAAAATTTAAAGTCTCCACCCTCGCGATATTCACATTTCCGTGAATGCGACGTTACGACACGCAAAGTCGTTGTTAACCAAGTACCTACTCCATTGAAATTCGTGGCGAGAGAAAAGCACGAGGACGCGATCAATGTGGCAATCAAAAAGTGAAAAGATTTTTGATTAAAAAAAAAAAAAAGATTGTAAAATATCAAAAAAGATCGTCCATTGGAATTATATTGAACGCAAAAGAGAAAAATATGTGGAAAAACTTTTTTTTATCTTTCACATTTCTTAGAAAAGTTTAACGCTTTCGATGCAATGAATATACGCGTTACGAAAATTTCCAAACTTATAACGAGTGATTCATATCATAGATTTCTTCCAAGGAATATAGAAGCTATTTCTGCTTGCTTCGACTTGCATGTTTGACACAACTTTTTAGATTTCTGGGGAAGATTGGGAATTCCCTTTGATCTTTGATACTTGTACATGAAATTGTTAATCGAATGAAAATGAAGAAGGTGCAAAATAATTCTGCCATTCCGATTACACTTTTCTAATTAATTTGATCCGACGTATCGTCGTAATTGCAGCGAAACAACATTCACACCTTCGCTTTTACACCGCTCTATCCTCGGTTTTGTGTCGGTTTCGCGTGGAGGGGGAGGCAACGCTCTCAACGCTAGAGCATTTGTCACCGTGCACCGTGACAAAAGAACAAGCGTTAAGCTCGCGCGCCACCTTCTCTTCCCACATTTAGCCGCGGCCCAAGCAAGGGTACGCGCCACCACGGAAGGAAGTAGCCTTTTGTTGAAACTTTTACTTTTACTCCTGGAAACGGCGGCCCAAACAAAACGGGCGAGATAAGCGAGGGAAAAACGAAAATAGCCAGCGATCCGGGGAAAGACTCGGCTCCCTTACTTTTCGCAGAGAATTTAAAGCCAACTCTTGGTAACTCGTCCGCGTCGGTGGTGCGAGAGGCAAGGTGCGAATGTCGGCAAGGTCGTAATTGAAGGATTTACTTGGAAAATAGGACAAGTGTACTTTGTTCCAAAAAGTAAATAGAGTAACAAGAGGGTTTCCCAATCCGCTCTCTCTCCCCATGAATTTCCATGTTTAAGTTTATTTTGTAGGGGCAATACAAATTTTTGCACGCTAAAGTTTGCGCATAGTTTCGTTGAATTAAAAGTTTCATTCGATCCGCTTTTCTTCAGGATCCTTTAATTACTTTAAGAGAAAATCAAAGATAATTTTAATCGGTATAATACCAAAAGGTAATTCCTCTACATCAAAGTAAACTCTACGATCAATATTTACGTAGCAAGGATTTATTTCAACATCGTTACATTTTTTTCTTTTTTTCTTATTCTATCAAAATCCTCTCTCTTTTACTCTTATACGCATTCCTTCATTCCGATGGATCATAGATCAACACAAGATTCAAAGATAAACGACGAACGATAAATAATTACCATAAAATAATTAAATAGCTCCGGTTGGATCGATATAAAGTTATAAAGTTCGTTCGAAAAAGAGGGGAAACTAATCAAGCGTCGGTATTGCGTACACTGCGGAGCGCGATGGCGGAATTTCGCTATGCGCGAGCCGCAGACGTCGAAAAACAAACGTGTGTTTTTTGTGTAGCGACCGCAGCTTGCTACACACACACACACATATACACACGCACTGGGTTAGAGGAAAAAGACGAAAAAAAGGGGAGAGGAAGGAAAAAAACGTAGATGTGTATACGTCACATCGACGAGAAGTTGAGAGGGCGGTTACACCCACACATACCTTGTGACGTTTCTGCCGGGATTGCGATTCGCGATGCTCGCGAGACCCCGTCGCTTCATCAACCGTCGATTGTTCGCGCGGAAAAGTTAATTGAACTTTGATTTCGACAGGCAACTAGTATATATCTCGAGGAAGGGACGACGATTGATTTGCATTACGATTTTATCGAGAGTGCGTCGTGCTTTTCATCGATTTATCATTTAACTCGATCGAAACTTTCTTGTGCCATTGGATTTGATTTTGGTCAAACCTTTGCAGTTTAATTGATTCCGACGAATCAAGCTTCGAGTTTTAATTCTTGCTCGCAATTTCGAAAGATTTAAGTAAATTTGTGGAAGATCGTGCGATTTTAAAAATTGTATGAAAAACAGAAATTATTTTATTCTAATCGCATATCGAATAAATTTTCGACAGAAATATAAGTATGTTAAAGTGTGTATCGTTGAGACGAATCGTTTCGGTTTCTTCACCGTGAACCCTCATTTCTCCCGTTTCGAGGACATCGACGAATCAATCCGCCTCTATCGGATCAGAGATAGGAGATCGGAATGAACGAATAGAGAGTGGCCTGGCATCACTTAAACCTCGATTTAAATCTCGATCGGCGATGTGATTGAAATGCGCGTTGATAGGGAGTCATGGCTATTGTTCGCGTTGACAATAAGGCTCGAAGGATCACGGCAGAGATACTACTGCCGTTTGTATATCCGCCATATACCCGTCATTTATCGATAACTGTGTCGCGAAATATCGTCACGTTTCGCCATATAGGACCGATAGATAGATAGAAAATAATTAAATTTTTAACGACTTTTTGAAAATCGTAAATATTCCTCTTTTTCCCTTTTTTTTTTTTTTTTTTCCTCCAAAATTGCATCCTATACATCGTTTCCACTTTAACACTATAAATCCAACAATCCATTCTAAATGTTACCTCAATTTACTTCCCTTTCCGCCTCGTGAGCACATCCTTTGGCAATTCCTTGACACTTCCTTATCGGCAATTTCATTATTCCAAGACTCCGTTCCTCGTGCCAAAACGCAATGGAAACTTGGAACTCGGTATTCGAAAACCGTGTCTACCGTGTACACTGTAATACGTTCACGTCTTCATACGTTGCAACGAGGAAGGAATAAAAATTCGGTGGAAAAATTCACGCCGGTTCATCCGGTTTTCTCCATAATCGGTGGAAAGAACCGACAGCAGTATTACACACAGTAACGAGGTGCGAACTTGTAAATATGGTGAATTACTTTCTACCTAGTTGGCAACGCTCCACGCGGAACCCACGATAAACTGTTATTTTGCGGCTGCGAAAGTTAAATTAGTCGCGGAGGAATCGGCTTCTCCGACCAAAAACCGTGAAACTCTCACGGCTCCAAGTTTCCTTCGAGATTATGGCTCGATCGTCCATCAGGAGGTGCAGCCATGCTTGTTTATTTTCATACTCCGGATCGAAGATACGTCGAATCGAAGATACCTTGGATTAATCAAATCGATTCATCAAAATTATTCATCAAATATGCAGTAAGAGAAGAATATATTACAAGAAGACATCGTCGAATAAAGGAAAAATTCATTGGAAAATTCTATCAACCTCCAGAAACAATAAAACAACTAATTTTCATTTGTCTAAAAAATTAATCAAACCGCTTGCTCGAAATTACTAACTGGCAATCCTCATCTTCGGCATTCTTCACAATTTCTGGAAAAATTTCCATGATTGAATTTCTTCCATCCTCCTTCGAGGATGTCAATCACGATTGTCAAGAGTTATTTTCTATCGTAACGAGAGTCATGAGGGGCATTGGCAAATGGCAAGTAGGGAATAGCTCGGTGCCCATACAGTTTGCACGCAAACGCGGTCCCTGTGTTGTTTACCAAACAACCTGTCAAAGCTTTGCCCACCCAATTTTCCACGAGCGGCTAAGCCAACAATGTAGTGCCACCCAGATACAGTCTCCCTCGATCCTTCCCTCTCCTTTCAACCCTCCCCCGTTGTCGAATCTCATGTGTGTACACGTGAGCACGCACGCGAGAAATAGGCGAGCGAGGCTGAGGAGAAGAGGGAGACGTAGCCAAGCCGTCTACTACCTTTCCATTCACCTACCTGAATCCTACCTACGGTTACCTACCTGAATCCTAGCCGGTCGCCTATTATTACGCCCGCCTTCCACTCTGACCGCAATTAATGTACAAGTAAATTCGGAGAAGAGCTCGAGGTAGATCAAGCGGCGTCTTCGATAAAACAGCGATCGTCGAGTTGCGAAATTGCATCGCAGATTTTCAGAAGAAATGAAAAAAAAAAAAAAGGAGGGAGAAATCTTCATTGGAACGAATGTGCAATAAGGGACTTGCTACTACGTTCCTTCGATAACGATTATACGAATGATACAGGAGCTTTCCATTCGAGATTAATCGAAGCTACTTTTTGCTCGTTTAATTACGACAAAACCAAGTTTCCTCCATTAATTATATCCCCTGTTCCGCGTGTTTCCCCATCTCTCTCTCTCTCTATCTATCTCTTTCGTCCTCTCTCCTCGCCCTCGTCCGAGCGAGATTAATTAATCGG
>NW_006263750.1:868166-869038 GCF_000469605.1 Apis dorsata | reverse complement strand
CCGAGGCTCTATTATGCTCGCCCTCCTGCGCCTAACACGGGCATCGAGGCCGGTAGCCCGAAAATGCAGCCTAGAGGGGGGAGAAGGAGGGGAGGGGGAAGAAAAAGCCGGAGACACTGTACCCCGCAAAACATTCTCTCCGACGAATGATGATACCCCACTCTCACCAGATATGGATTAAGACTTCCTCCATCAGTCTGCCGAACGGTGACAAAAAAAGCCACCGAAATGATGGATGAGCGTTGGCCTGGACTCCGCGAGGCCGCAGGGACGAAAAAACCGGCCCCCTCTGTTCTCGTATGCGTACCGTTCCCCGGGTAGAAGTAGAAGTTTTCTGCAAGAAGCCGCGCGCGAAAAACCGGGAAACAAATCGGTTGACGGACGTGTATGAAATTGCGTATTATATCCGCCACCGGTTAACCGTTCGTTCGATTGAATTGTCAACCACGATAATTCTGTTCCTTGCGATTCGATGTTCGCGATAAAAAGAGGGGGAAAAAAGGGAGAAACTTGATTGACCTCACCCCCTCGTCATTTTCCATCGACGATGAATCTCGATGATCGAAGGTGGATGAAAGAAAGTTGGATCTCTCTCTGATTCAATTCACGAAACTTTGGCTTTGGAATGAGCGAAGGCGAATTTAAAATCGGGAAAAGTCAAGAGGGAGCGCGTAAAATCAGTCAGTCGGATCCATCGACTCGAAATTTCGGTCTCTTTTATCCGATGTTTAGTGGCGCGGCCGTTTCCTCCCCTCGACATCGCTTGGTCCGCCGAAATTCCCGGTATTGTGTTCGTTCCCTTTTGCCGTCTCTTCTCTGCTCACTTCCATCTCCCCCCCGTCCTTGATTGTCCCTCTCCTTCCCTCTTTTCT
>NW_006263750.1:864984-868061 GCF_000469605.1 Apis dorsata | reverse complement strand
CTCCCTTTCTCCTCGCTGCTCGCGAGGCTTTGAATTCCCGGTCGAGAGAGGCGGGCGGGTACACGCGGAAAGGCAGCGGTGCGCGTCGAGGAGAAAAGGGAAATGGTGGAAGAGGAGGAAAACAAGAGAGGGGTATCTCATCCGAGCGCGCGAAAGCTTTCTTCAAAGAGTGCTCCATTATCCGCGCCAGGAAATCCGAGAGAAGTTCGAGCATCCGCCGAGATAATCGAATTCTTACTTCTCGGCCGCCCTTTATCTACTGGCAGCCCGTCGCTTTTACTTTCTACTCTTGTTCGATCCCTACCCTCCCCCCAAAACCGGCAGGCATACATATTTATCCACGCTTCTTCCTTGGCCAGCAGGCTTATTATTCCTCTCGTTTCTTCTATTGAACATTAACGCGTTAAGAGGAGGAAGCTTCTATGTGTATCGATACGAATGAATCGTTTCTCGTTTGGATTATCACTATTCGAGTATTCGAGTTTTTTAAAACAGGTGGCATTAAAAATTTATATCCCTTGACAGATGAATATTGTAAAATATGTGTGTATGAAGTGTAACAAACTGAACATCAACCATTAATCTTTCTCTCTAGCGAGATTTATTAAATTGAAATTGAATTTCTACTTCCTGCTGAACTTTGGAGATAATGATAAATGTGGGATCTTTTTTTTTTTTCAAATAATTAATATCTCAATACTTGGAACACCTTATTACCCATAAATGAGAAATATCCGCAAAAATATCCCCGTATGCAAATGATGATATAAATTATTTGTGAACGCAATTAACGTCGAAGAAAACGAATATCGCGGTGTCTTCGTTAATAATTGTGCATGGACCCTCTTATCTCTTGTCTCACAGGAAATCACCTTTCCGCGATCTTGGCTCGTGCGTTTTCGCAAATTGTCCAATAAATACCGGCCACCAAAAAGTTAATTAGAAAGCGGGATTACCGTTCTCATTGTCCGGCGAGGAAACAAAGGAGGCTTAACGAGGGCATTTATAGAGAAAGCAAGGAACACCGGGAGAATTTACAATGGAGTTTCTCGGCCGGTGTGCGGGCCACGATTCTCCAAGCTCGATATTTTACGCGTACACATCCGATCCGGGAACGGTGATTAAATCTCGAGCGTGGGTGGCAAATTGAAAATAAAAAAAAATAAAAAAAAAAAAAAAGAAAAAAGAGAAAAAAAAAAAAAAGAAAAAAGAGAAAAGAAAAAACGCAGACCTCGCAAAATGGTAAAAGCGTGGACATTTAATAAAGTTCGACGAAGCGTGACCCGATCTCGACGCAACGAATTCCGTGTCCGAATCGTAATTAGCGCGCACTGTCAGAACTGCGTGATTACCGTTTCGATTGCTGTACGAAATCACCGTATGATCGCGTTTTGACGAGGGAAAAAGAAAACGGAAGAAAAATCGAAAGGATTCGTTCAAGTCGAATTAACGCAAATTCGTGACAGGCAGTTAAAATGATATCTATGATATAAGAAGTTATAAATTAGTATACGCGTATCTATTTAATTTTGGCAGAGGAGTGATACTGATTTAAATTCTAGCAAAAATTAAAACGTCGATTTTATACGACTGTGTATTATACGGAAATACAATATGAAATATTCACGTATAAGTTTGATTGGAATCGATGCAACGAAACGATATTGATGCATCGTTTATTTGACAAATAGTCTGTCTCTTCCAGCCGTTCATTCCTGTCGCATTTGTCCTCCTACATAGGAGGTGTGCAAAATTTAGTGCACGACCAAATTGGAAAACACGTGTTACTTTTGATCATTGCTCCATGTATGGATTTCAAATATCCAAATTTATCCACTTGAGAATACACGATACTACGAACTGAATTGAAACAAGAAAACGTATGAATAAGAGTGTTCAGAGTGAAAATTAAAACGAATACCAATCCTAATAAGAATTTCCAATTCTCTTTTTCCATAAGACGACGAGGATGAAATAATCCTTCGGGACAAAGGATCATCGTTACGTGTCGCATAATTTTGGATCTAAGAAACACCGAGTCGTTCCATTTTTACGCGTAACCGGCTAATGTAAGATTAATGCCCCCTCCCCTGTATTAAAAATGTATCACGCGTGGGTGTAGCGGGGAGGGTCAGAGCTTTAGAATCACAATTAAGTGCGCAATTTATTCGACGCTTTATTTCCGTATAAATTTCGCCGGGTCCCCGAACACTCGAGCTCGGTAGCTGGTGGATCAGAACGAGGGGTAACGAGGAAGAAGGTGAAATTAATGTGTCTGCCGGTGGCCTGCGGTGAACAGGTCGAAACGCGGGAAATTCAAAGAAAAATCTCCTTCCGCGGGACTGCTTTCGAGATATGGCGCCACTTTGTCCTCTAATAACTTAATCGGGATAACACTTCGTTTCGTTTGTATTTCGGATGGTAAAAGATTAATCGTCTCATTAATGAGAGAATGAAAGAAGATCGATGATCCAGTTCGATATTATTATTACGAGTAAATCTTTACCGTGAGTAGAATCGTGTGTCGCCAGATACTTTAGCCTCCTTTCTCAACTGATAGGATATTCCAGATAACTCGGGTACTTACCTGCAACATAAAATGAAAAAAAAAATTCGATTATTTAAACATACTTAAGAATTAACGAGAGAATTTATGACGAATTTATAATGCAATTTATCCCGGATACTCGTTTCGACGAGTATCAATGTTGCAAGCATGTCGGTCCGCAAACATTTTGCAACCGGTTTGACGAGAAAAACGTCGTGATAAGTGTTTTCTACACGGGATGCCTCGAGCGTGACGAAGGGTGAACAGAAAGGACAACGTTGCCGCTCGCTCTCTTCGAGCTATTAAAAAATACGTGGCAATTGATTCCGCTAGAAATGAATACCGCGGTAATTTTGATATCACGATAAAATACATAATTTAAAATTTGATAAGATTTAATGAAATTTTATTAAAGTAGGTTGTTATTATTTCAGGTAAACACGTTCTCGTTATTCTCGGAGATGATTTTATAAAATTTCACTAAAAAGCGGTTGAATCGAAATTAAAATTCTTGGTGACGTGAAAAAAT
>NW_006263750.1:849202-864724 GCF_000469605.1 Apis dorsata | reverse complement strand
TATACACATATACGTATATGTACTCGCGTCTGGAAACATTCGTTGACGAGCCGCGAGCTTTCGTTCTCCTCTGGATAAAATTAAGCGAGTTAGCAATACACGCCTCGTTTACACGTGAATTTTCCCCGGCAACTCGCCCCTTTCCCCCCTCGCTTCTCTCTCTCTCTTGCTCTCTCTTTTTTATTCTTTCGTTTCACTTCCAGACACCAACGTCCTGGACAAATACGAATTCATTGCCGCATTAGCTTGGAACGTTTACTCGAAGAGAGGAAATCTTCTTCTCCCTTCGTCCTCCAATTTCTTCTCGCCGAGGGTGAACGAACGAGGATACCGATAGGAATCAAGAGACCGTCTCTTAAGGATTTCGTGCGATTCCAGTTGATTTTTATTATCAGTCCCGCCCTCTTCCCGAAATTTCCATTCTCGACTCTTGGGATCAAGTTTTAAAGAAGGGGGAGGAGGGGAATTCGAAACGAATACCAATCGAATAAGTTCAAGCACGGTGAGATTCGACGTCGAGATTTTCATTCGATCTCAATTGAAATCCACTTGCCAAAAAATCCGCGCGAGGAAGCTTTAGTCTCACGCTACGAGTACAAAGTATCGATAGAACGTATAAGCAATTAACGTTTTACAAAAAAAAACGATGCCGTAATAAAAACACAATAGGAGGAAGAAAGGGAACGCCGAACGTATTTGTTGCATTTTAAATTCTTCGCGTAGAAAAAAAAAAGAAAAATGGCGTAGTATTATTCGCGAAGTACACGGATCGAACGTTTAACAATCCCACGAAATTTGCTAACGACCAACCGTGAAACGTATCCATTTGTTTCGTTTAACAATTTTTATCGCGGTAACATGCCGCTCCCTCCGTATTTATCCACCGTGATATTTTCTTCCTTTTTATTACCGTTGATGCGATTTATGCGCTCGTTTAAAATATTTCCGTTTTTTTTTATCCCCGAGTACGTATATATTTTTTTTTCTTTCCTTTTTTTTTTTTTTCTTTCCAATTCTACTCTCTCGTAATTGTCCAATTTTGTAATTCGCGAACGAAAAGAAAGATACGATAATAGAATAATAGCTAAATACGATGAATACATTGCAGGAATATCACTTGAATATAATTTCAAATGTTATCGAACATTTGAGCAATACCATAATCTGTGCGACGATTCACTCTCGAAACGGAATTTTTGGCTGAGGATCTACGAGGGAAAAATTTAATGAAAATTTTGCTGTTGTTACATGCATACAAATCGATAACAGTTCGTCAGGCAGGACAGATCGATCATTTTTTTTCGGCTCGCTTCGTCACGGGACGCGGCCGAAACAATTATTGCACGATGATCTACATTCGAGTAACCGAGGATATTTTTTAATATCGGATCAAACGAGCGGGATACAACGTGGGCCCGGCTCGTGATTTGAAATTCAATCGATTTCGTTTTTTTTTTTTTTTATAGGACCGGTGTACAGGACGCGAGCAAAGTCGAGCCAACCTTAATTCGATTCCCTGCCAGAGAAAAATTAACTTCTCTGTACTGTGAGGAGAATTTTACCCCCCAAAAAAAAAAAGAAAAAAAGAAAAGAAAGAAAATTGAGGAAATCGATCGATGCATCGATCGAGATAAAAATTACGAGAATTTCCTCTTTTTCGCCATCCGATTTCCTTCGACAAATTTTCTTCGACGCGACGAAATGTAATTATCGCCACAAAGAAACCTGTATCAACGAAATAACGATATTTCGAGAAGGTGAAAGCGCGGAAACGGGCGAGACACGCGTGCGATATTATTTATTCGAAGAGTATTGGATTGCAGATCCCGGCAAATACCACTTTTTCCGACGGAAATTGAATTTAACGTTTCTTGCGTGCCCGTTCATTTTAATGGGGCAACGATCGATTCTCGTCGCTTCCAATTGCCGCGCCACCAATCCCAACCGATCGCACGTGTACTCGCAAAAGGGTATTACGCGAAATTATAATGCGGCGCGTACCTCCTGTGGCATTAGATTTAAACCGTCTTCAATGTAAAATATTTTACATATTTATACCAAAAAGAAAAAATATTTGAAACGTATAATATTTTAAATAAAATATTATATGGTGAAACAAAGAGTGGGAGGGAGCGAGAGGACAAATTTCCTGGATTCCTGAACGATGATTTCATCAGACGAATCGGTCGAACTCCTAATCAAGAGCGAGGTCGTTTCTCTCCTCCCTATCAGCAGGAAGTCAGTCAACAAAGCTTGGCCATCATCTACCTAGTTTCCTCACAGATCGACGTGGTAGCTACTCTAAATGACACGATTTCTGACCGAGATAGAACGGTCCACCTCGAGTTTCGTTAGGAATACATGGACGAGGCGAGCAGAAAGACCGCGACGAGCATTTAAACGATAAGCTTGCACGTTCCATTCCGCCTGGAGGCGAAAGTTAGAATTTCGAGTTCCATACTTGTAATCAAGAAATTGACATGAAATCAATTTTTCGAAGGAATTGATTTTAATTCGATTTTAGATTTTTCACCCGATAAGAATCGCTTCATTCTCATGTAAAATTTATAAAAAAGGGATTACAAATTTCAATGAATCGTAATTTCTAACGTAATTCTACGATAAAGGCAAAAATTAAGAGGATTCTTAATTTGTTATCGCAGCCGCTTTAATTGTTCAAGTATATATTTACAAGTTATTTTCTCGCCAATTCACGTATTTCACGGAAATATATGATATCTAAAAAAAAAAAGAAACAAAAAAAAAATTAAAAAAAAGAAAACACCATCCATAAAATCAATTTCTCGAACACATCGAATCACCAACGTATAGGATAGCAAATATCAAATTCAGTTGCAGCAGTAAACGCTATGGCGGCAATACAAACACGAGTTTACGAGACGTCTAACCGAATTTTCGAATTTTTTTTTTCTCCCCCTCCCTACATGGAAACGTAATCGTTCTCGATCCGTTGTATCCCGTTTCGCGGTAAATTGCGAACGTTCTCCCGGTTCAGCAGGGCAGAACGTACGATCCGCGAGAATTCCACGTGTGTATACGGCCGTGCTCGTTGTTGGCGATGGTTAAGATCCTCTTTCATCTTCAGAGCTCCCCCGTGCGGGGTTTACAGCGATACGGTGTGCTATACGGCGCGCTTTTAGCCGTATTACTTCCGTCGAAATTGCAGCTTCCAGTATAAACTTTATTACATCTTATCGTCCTGCCCTGTGACTCCTTCGGGAGGGAGGGGAAGTTATTTCGATTCCGTTGTGCGGTTTATAAGCCGTCTCTTCGCCCCTTCACAAAATAATATACGAGCTCGTATATATATATATACCTGCGATGGAACGTATAGCTGTGAAAATAGCTCATGCAAACGTATTCCTAGTCGAACAACTTTATCGAGAGAATCGAATCGAGAAATAGATGGTTTAAAATCGATCGAACGTGGGACGAATTTCGCGTCGGAAGAAAAGGAAACGTCGTTTGGCGGATCGCAAAACATTTTGCAAAATTTTTAATCAATCGTGGAAAGATTTTTCTTGAGACCATTATTATTTGTTTTGATATAATCGTTTAATTGTTGGAGGGAAAAATTATATTTCTCCAGGATTACGAAAGATTTTCAGACAGCAGAAGATCGTTTGTCGAATCGATTGTTCGACGAAGTTGTTGAAAAAATATATATATATATGAAGTACGTAAACGAAGTTACGAAAGCTAGGAAAAATGTTCCCTTTTCACCAGGGGTTTCAGCAGGGGCGGGCCACGGCGCATAATTAAAGTGTCTTCGATGATAGAGGACGGAAAATATGAGAGGGAAGTCTATCGATAATCACCAGCCCCGCCACTCCGTGTTTCAATACGTTGGAAATCGCAAAAGTGTTAAAAAGGGCTTCAAGGGCGGACTTCCCTAAGTACAGAGGGATAGGTATTCACTATGGCTACCCGGGGATTCGACGTACGCAATTAAAGAGTATCTCGCGTTCTCGAGTGCTCTGTTTCGAAACAATTAGAGCCACAGACACTCCCTTCCTCCACTCTCTCTCCTCCCTCACCCTTACCCGATACAACGTCTATAAAAGCTTGGCGTAAAATAATTCCGCGAACGCTGGTAAACAGGAGCTGCAAAACAGGAAACAGGTACGAGAAAGAGGCAAAACGCAACAATCTCTAACGTTGCAACACCGAAATAAACAAGTACATTCCAAACAATTTCCAGTTACATCGTTCGACGGAAGAATAGAATTCCACCGAGGAAGGAGAAGGCAGCCAGTTCAATTTTTCTCTTCAAATACGCGAGGTTCGAAATACCTGAAACAACATTCGAGTTATTGGTTCATTGAAGGCAATCAGTTTAATTATTTTCCTCTCTAAACACGAGACGGATTCACAAATAATATTCCAGTTTATCCGTTCCATTTCTTTCTTTCCCCTTTCTTTTTGAACTATTTTTCGAACTTTATTTCGGAAGAAAATAGAAACTCCCTCGACTCGAGGAAGGATTTCTTCGATATTTACCAGATTTTTGGTTAGATCAAAGTTACACGCAATATACGAAATTGTCACGTAACGTCGTTGGCTTATTATTGTGGATCAGGGAACGCGAAAGATTAATTCGCTCGTTCCATTGTTTTGGATTAGTCCGACGTTCTCGTGACCGTTGCCCTGCAACCGACCACGGCCTGCCAGCCAAACTCCTCCACCATGAATTTATTCATACGCGCCGGTGGTCGTCGTGGACCTTATTCCACCGAGGGCATCGCCGAACTTGGCGCACGGTGGCGCAAAATGTATGATTCCGCCTTGAAATATCGCGAGCCTGCAGCTGGCATCCGAGCGTTAACGATGTTGGTAAACTTTCGCCCAATGGGAAAATATTAACCGTCACTTTGGGAGAGCGTCCCTCCCCGTATTTCCCCAGTTTGCATTTTCTTTCCCTTTTTTTTTTCTTTTTCATAAACGTCGTAAGGAAACGCTAGAACGATTCCGTTCCTTTCAGATCAATTAGATTATAGACAAAATTGTCGATCAAAAAATATACAAGTGTTTTAGCAAGAATTAATAATTGGCTCTTTGTATTTAGATAGAAAATTGTAGTTACAATTATTTTTCACCTCGATTTTCATCATCCATACATACGTGTGTAATATATAGTTATTATAATTACATTTTCTCATCCCGGTGATTTTAATATCGAAATTTGGAATCGAACGATCAACGTTAAAAATCGTGGAAGAGTGGACTCGAGTAGAGCGTTAAAAGAAAATTTTCAGGAATGTGAACTCTCCTCTGCGAATACAGTGAACGCCACTTTCGGATCTCGTATAAAATAATCTACATGACAAAGTATCGAGCCGAGGGAAATATCGTGGTGAGAGGCAGGGTAACGCATTTATTATCGGCAGACATCTCGGCGAGTCGATACGTCCGCAAAACCATAAGCCTGACAAGCTGATCCCGCGGGAGAATCGGTATTTGCGGGGTCAACAGAAAGGCCCCTGCGCTGCTCCGCCTTTACCACGGAATCTTATCCCACGGGACGGCGGACAAAGATTCCGCTCGGTTTACCGTTATGCAGGGCCCCCGCGGGGAGGGGAACGGAGAGAAGGAAAGCTCGCGCCTAGATTTTCCTCCCGTCGTGTACCTAATCTCGATGGCGGCTCTCGAGCTCTCGTTTTCAGTGGCCGGCGCGAAGATATCGCAGAGCCTCGGGCGTACGCTCCAGCATCCCGCTGCCGTTTCGTAGTAAAGTTTTCAGACGCGCGGGAATCTCGTTAAAAACTCAATATCTCGGAATAAATAAACCGCCCTATCATTTCGTTCACCTCTTCGTTCCTCTAAATATTACATCGCCCCGTGTAAACGGGATACGGCCACTTGGCGAACAGTGGCAAAGTGGATGGTGTATGGTCGATGGTGTAATTTCGAAGAAAGGAAAAAGAAGGAAAGAAAGTTGACGGATAAAGTGGAAACGAAGATCGTAATTTAGCCTGCATAAGCTTCGCTCAAGGAGCGTTGCTGTTTCCGCAAAACGAAGGAAAAATGTTTCTCTCCTGTAATCGATCTCGGGGAGGAGATCGTTAAAAACGAGATCTTGGCTCCTGAAACCGTGCCACTCTTCGTTAAGCAACTTCTTGGGCTGATCGCGAATCCTCCTCCCCCGAAAAACTCGATCCGCTTTTTCTTTCACCGCGATACATCCTCATCCTCTCGGGTGATGGGGATGATTGGTAAACTGATCGAGGAAAAAAAAAAGAAAAAAAGAAGAAGTCTCGAAGCTAATAAGGCGACACCGTGCGTCGAGCCAGTCCCCGCACAAAAGCTCTAATGAAATTTACATAATGGTACGGGGACCTCCTATCCTATCCATTCGTCACGGTCTGTCTTCATCGTTCCACTCCTGTCTATCTACTCCGCGTCTCCCTCGCTCCTTCCAACGATCACACGTATCCCTTTCCGTCACAACGTTCCTATGGTTTATAGGTAATTTGATATGGCTCGTTGTATCCTAATCGACATCTTGATCGAATCGATCAACGATCTTGAAATCCCTCGAATTCCCATCGAACGAATGCGAAAGATAAAAGAAAAAGAGGAAAATCTTTATAATTGGTGATTACATTGAAAAGAATCTCTCCAAAGATTGGAGAATGATGGAGGTGAACGAATGATTTTCACTCGAAGGCCAGACATCGTAAGTTTCGCGCGATCGTTGGATCGATGTTCCATACGCGATGACCCAAATTTGACGAGTCGGCCGATAATTCGATTCATCCGGGGAAATAAATGCGAATCGCGATGTACGAAGGCCGAGGCAGCGTTCGAGGGGGCTTAAATCGAATCGCAAATCGTCCGATGCAAATAAAAATGGAGATTCGTTTCCACCCATCCCTTTCGACCCGATCGACGACCGAATGGTTTCGGTTCTCTGTCTTCGCCTGGTTTTTCCCCCGATCGGAAAAATTGCAGGCGTTCTTTCCGTGATGGAAGACGGAATTTCGAAGCGTTAACCGTTGCAAAACGAAATTCTCTTGTATATTACCACCTCTGATTAAAGAAATAAAAAGAGAAGGGAGGAATGGAGGAGGGGGAAACGGAAAGAGGAACGAGAGAAGAAAAATTGTAGATACTAAAAAGGAGAGATATCTCGATTGTATAAATCGAAAAGCAATTGAACGGTATAGGCGGGAGATAAGATCTTATCTTCGTTACGAGACGAGTGTAAGTGGAAAAGACAAACGACGAGAAACATTCCTCCCCTCTTCCCGTAGAAGAAGAGGGAAAGAGGAAGAAACGAAGCATGTAATCAACGAAATTTCGAATTCCTTCGCGGACGGAGATTACCGACGATGTATGCTGACAAACGAATGAGCCGCGCATACCGGAGGAAAACAACGGTAGAAAAGGAAGGGGGGAGAAAAAGATGCTTTCCGTGGATACGAGAGAGGATGCGCTCGATATGGGGGCTTTGAACTTAAGGAAGGAAAGCACTGGAGGGTTTATCGCCGGAAAGAAGGAAAGAGTGGAAGGAGGGGGGCAGGTCGAGGTGGCGACGAAGAAAGGCAAAAAAAAAGAAAAAAAGGAAGAGAAGGGGAGAGAAGATGGGGGAGGAAGGAGACGATTTAACCAATCGACGAAAACGTAGCGAGTGTTGGTTCGATAAAATTACAGTCTACACACGATGAGGATCCCGTGGAGAATGCAGGAAGTCCTTCACGTTTCCACCCTCCTCTCTCCCCCATCTCTCTCGTCTCCATCCTCCACGTCTCGTGGAGTTGGCTCGGTGAAAAGGAGGACCTTCGACCCACCATCCCTCTCTCATCCCCTATCGACTAGAGAAGGCCGGAGACAGGGAGCTAATAAATTCATAATTCAATATTGACTCGGGGATTGTCTCCGTCGTTGCCGCCGCGTAATTCCTCGCGGGTTTGCCAAGCTTTTAAACAATTAGCTACGAAAACAATTACCACGTCGCGGAACAGACTTTCCCGGTTTTCCACGCCACCCTTTCAACAATCCTCGCGGCGCGGCGAGAGGAGGTTTTCTTAGCGGGGAGGAGGGAGGGCCGACTTGACGCATCCTCGTACAATCGACAACACACACACACACATGCACACACACACACAGACGACGCACTTCCGACGTAAAGCTTAAGGTAAATATTTATCGGCCGGCATTATGGGAGTTCTCCTGAACCGTTAGCCGTGCAGGTGGACCTGGTCGCTTACTCTCGAAACGTCCATCGCCGCGTGCCATTTATCGCCGATCGATTAAGTTTACTGTGGAAATATTTTTCCAAACCCAATTTCCCTTTCTGCCTCGAACAACGTCGATCCTGCATTCCCTTCGAGATCATCGAGAAGGAAGAATGGTTGGAGTCATTCTTTATAGCTACGCCTTTTAGTAGTATAATAGTCGATATTATTTTCTTTTTTCTTTTCACAGCATTTAGCGTATTTTTAAAAAAATTGAAATCCTTCTCCGATTTCTAGAATTAAAACCGAATCGAATTTCGAATGATCTTCTTAGTGACGTAACATTCGATATAATTTGTTTATCGCGCAAAGATATATTCTTTGCTAATGGAGAAATTCCTTACGCTACGTGGATCCGTAGAAATTAGTTTATTGAAACGAGCGGCAGTAATTTTTACGAAGCTTGGGAATGTAGGTCGCTTTAATGAAATTCGCGCCAAAAACGTTTAAAAAAAACGTCCAGATTCTCATTTACATGGGCGAGCTCAACGCTTTAACAACAAGAGAGTGGAAAAGGGGAAGGCAGAGGCTGATTAGCGTACGCCGCAACCGGCGATAAATTATTCTCGCGGTTCTGGCGTTTGATTTAAAATTATCGCCTCAGTTTGTTCAGGGATTACGGGACACAAGGTATTACTCTTGTCTCTCACTTCAACGTCACTGACCGATTGTTGTTCGACTCTCACAATGTAATCACGTATTGTCAGGAGGAAAGCATATTTAATCCAGAAATCGTGAAATCGTCTTTCCGAAAAATCATGGAGAGTTTCTTTTGACGAGCAAACTTGTTGACCGGTAATTTTTCGTCAACCAACGATTTCTTCGATACCTCGATCATTTTTACTCACACGACCAATCGAATCGTAGCGGCCTTAATCATTAATCACGATTGAGTAATGAGTTTTATCTGCAAATAATTAGTATCGATACATCGATGCGTTAACATAATATGTCAACTGGTTATTTTCTAAGGTGATGATTTCGAAACGGCTCTACTATCCACCCTTTTAACCATCTACGATTCCACGAAATTTCCCTCCCAAAAGAGAGAAAGAGAGGAAAAAAAACAACCTCGCCTAATTTACGATCAAAGTGAATGCACTAAAAAGCTTCAAAAAGTATCGGAGGGAACGTAGAAACGAGTGTTAAAAAGAAACTCAAAGTTGATGAATTAAGCATTTTCGCACGCTGATTCGAGTTTATTATTCGCTTCGTAACGGGGTCAATCGATTAACGCGACCGAATCACGCGGTCACGGGCGAAAAAAAAAAAGAGAGAAAAAAAGAAAGGGAAGAAAAAAAGCGTGGAGATCAAGCAAACTCCCTTTGCCATCGTTCGAAACGTATCAAAAGTTACCTCGCCGGTAATTTCCTGCTACAAGGCTACAAGAGGAAGCGAAAGGTGTAGGAAGGTGCATTGGTGTGCTTCCGGTTCACAGATCCTCGCGTGCTTCTCCCTTTCCCTTTCTCTCTCGCCGTTCCACATCGAAGGTCCATGATAAAAACACGCTGCACACGAAGCTCTTTGAATTCGTTAACTCTCTCCCCCTCTCTCTTCCAAATTTCTTTTTTTTTTTGAGAGGGCCTCGAACGTCCACCGTTCGAGAGATAGAAAACGAAAAAAAGCTTCGACGACGAATCTCCCTGACCCTTCGTTTGAGGCTTCCCGCGCGAAAACAAGACATCTTATCCATCGATACTGGATCAGACAGTGACGGTTGTTCCGCATGATTGACCAGCAAACTCCAAACAGAGGTCGGAGCACAATGTAACCGTTGAATCGATCATGGCGCGGCTATTGGTTTGTCGTTCCGAGCATTGTCGATGAGCGAATCAAAGTTTGGCGGAGGTCATAGCTCGGGAAACAATGCGGGTACGAGGAGGAGGGCGAGTTTGGCGAAACAAGTTAGCGGAAGAAGCTTGTCGGAAGTCCCGTGGAGAAACTTGGAAGGAATCGTATTAAAGACTTTGCTGCCTCGTCAAACCTTCTTGAATAAAAATTGAAACGGAAACAGGAATAAGTATTCGCGGGTGTACCTCTCCTGTGTACACCGGAACTCGCAATTCGTTCGATTTCGACCAGGCGATCAAATATTTGTCAAAGTCGACGAATACTTGATTCAACCTCCTACGCTGTCCTTAAGCCTCTGCCTATTCATACCGCAAGATTCCGTAATTTACCGCGCTTCAAACGCGATTATCAATGGGGCAATAATTCACTTCCCCTTGAAATATACGCATATACGGTCAATCATCGAGTGCCTAGCGACTTATGGAGAGTAATATATTATACACGCACGTGTAAATTCTATTTCGTCTTCTCTCTTTCCCTCGCCATCAATCGTTCAGATGCGACACGCGTAATAAAGAATAGGGGACGAAACTTCCCTCCAATTTCTTAAAAAGTCATCAGATTTCGGAGAATCGATGACAGTGTCGCAATGGCTCGCGAATGAAACGGCGAAGAGAGAAGGAGAACGGATAGAGAACAGAGAAATGGGAGAAGGAAAAAAAAAGTAAAGAAGACGAAGAGTCGTGCAGAACACATAGCCGTAAAGGGGGTTGCGGATGGCATCATTGGGAGCTTTTTATCCCCTTGTACTACACGTCCGCGCTTCTCTTTTACGAGCACTTCTTGCCACTTCGTCCTCGCGAGAGACGGATACAGAGTTACGTATTCCTTCGTTTGCGCGCTGAAAATTTACGACCGGTTGATCGATACCTGGAAACGAGGTGGCGAGCGCCTCGTCAACTTTCCCACCGACCGGTCGCAACTTCCTCCGCGAACCATCTCCTCCTCCTCCTCCTCCTCTTCCCCACCGGGCAAAGTTTATTTTTCCACCAACTTATATATATTTAAATTCGCCGCCCGAGAGATGCGCCCCCGGGATAAAGGGGAGTGGTTATTAATATTTTGTAAACGTCGCCGGCCGTTATGCATAGGCGAAATTCTGGTGGAAACGCGAATACCGTTTTCAATATTAAAAACGAGAAAGCTCGATGATGAACAGCATTGGGCAATGGATACGGGAATAACGATTCCCTTATTTCTTCGGCAGAAAGAATTGGAAATTGGAGACAACGTCGTATTATTTAACGTTCTATCCGGATCCAGATATCTTTGATAACGATTAGATTGGATTAGAAGCGAGGAGAAACAGATATCTAGTTAATTAAATCCCCGCCATCCTTGTTCGGGATCTTAAGAAGAGAGGCAAACAGTTGGAACTGGCGATGCGACTTTGGAGACGAACGACGAGAAGAGGGGAGACTCCGCTCCTTTGGAGAGCGTATACATCCGACAGGAAAGTAGGTTCAAAGAAAGAAAACGTCCTGGCCGGAATGAAGGGGCAGTCACAGCCGATCCTTTCAAAGAGACCGAAACTTGGACCCCACCTGTGATCTCTGACTCGGTTCGTTGCAAGTCTCTTGTAATTGGGATTACTGGCCGATAGATAGTAAGACTCTCTCTCTCTCTCTCTCTCTCTGTCTCTTCCATTCGCTAAATTCCTTTTCTACTTAGGAGAGATCCATCCCTGAATGACCAAGTTTGCCAAGGGGATAAATGGAGCTGGCCAACGCCAATAACGAAGGGGAAGATCGACGGAATAAACCGAAGGAAGAATCGATTCGATCGTGGAGAGTAGGTAATTGGGGAAAATTTACGATTATGTTTCGAGGACGTTGGACGATAGGGTTTGACGATCATCCTCATCAACTTTGAATGCAGCCCAATGTCCGCCTCGTAAAACAACCTTCTTTTTTTTTTTTTTTCTTTTTCTATTTTTTATGCAGCCCAATTTCTTCCTCTTAAAAATCCCTTTTTTTTTTTTTTTTTTTTACATTCCATTGAACGATATACGTCCGAAGGGAAAGATGGTGAATGAGATTGTAAAGGGAATCGGCGACGAGGTTATCGTGGCCAGCGTGAACCGAAAGGCGATTCGAGAGGATGGCGTTCGAGATCGCGGCGCGATAAATGGAGTTACATCGTGCATGACGGACACGCACGATAATACGGATGGTCGAGGCTCGGACTGCAGGTGATCGCGACGTTTTTTCTTTCCGATGTCCCGATAGCCGACAATTGCTCCGCGTCTCGACTCGAAGGTAAAACTCGACGGTAAAACTCGGGCTCGAGAGGAAGGGGGGAAAAAACAATATTCGTTCGATAAAGCGACTTTCAGTATGGCAATAAAACGAACAGCGTCGACCGTAAAATGTGGCGCTACATTTGTTTGCCGCGAGCACTTTGTATTGTTTACGAGTCGTAGCGATGGCGATGGTGAAACGTGGCGGAATTGACGGGATGCTGAACAGCAGGGACACTGGATCGTCCGGTATTTCGTAGAAAACCGTGAGATCGAGCTTCGTGTTCATCGTGACTTCGTTATGAAAAGATTCCCCTCCTCCCCTGGAAATTATTTAGAAAACAAATGGATTAATTCGAATTCTTTTTTTTAATTTATTTTTTATCGCACGAAGCGAACAAGGAATGACACGAAAAATGAAAAATAAGGCGGAAAAAAGTAAGGCGTGATAAGATTGATTTATTATTTTCTCTCGTTACCTAATGCTCGACCTCGTTACCGAGCGTAATTTACGCCCAGTACTTTCACGCATGGCCGTGCCTCCCTATCGCAAACACACCGGGCAATCGTCGTTAACTGCCACTTCCTAAATCATTAAAATGATCGCCACGTACCGAGCGTACTTTACCATCCGGAACACGCGCCCCGATTACACTGTGTTCTAATTATCTTGATCCGCGGTCACGCGAATATTAGATTATAGTTTATGCAGGCGAGCGATGCCTCCCATACTATTGGCGGTAATTGGACCAGGTTGCGACAAATCAACTAATCGACAAGAGGATCGCAAAGAGAATGGCAAAGAACGCAAATAAATTTGCGTTGAAATAACGCTTCTCTCGCACTTATCGTCTTTATTTAAAAATCCGGTCCACTCGATCCTCGAGATCTCAAGTTTGAAGAGAGTGCGCCAAACCTCGAAAGAAATCTCGTAATCAATATCTCGAGAATAACGGAGAAACGGAGCGATCGATGGAACGATATCGACGGAACACGGGCGAGACAACACAACGAGTCGAGCAACACCCTTTGGATCTTTTCTCTCGACAAAGGCAATATCCAGGGAACCTACTTACGCCGACACACCGTCATCCAACGTCCCCTCCAACGCCTCTGTCACTACCTCCACGCTGTTTACTTCCACGATTATATCTGGCCGACTCGTTCCATTCAAAATCCGCTCCACTTAACACTCCGCGTCGGGTTTTCTCATTTGATCGCGTCGCGCCACCGCGGCAACCAAGTGTTCCTCGTTATACGCCACTACCAGTGACACGATAAAGATCATTACGCCGTTCGCGGCGAATGATTTCCGCCATCGAGACCGTGCCCCGTCTATCGATCCAGCCTAGACGTGGCAGGTGAAACACACCAACGGGACCGGTGAGGGTGCAACGCCAGGTCCATCGAGCCCGCGTGCGTGCAGAACAGGCAACATCATTCTAATATATTCTCATTAGCCGGTGTTTTAATTAGAGCGCTCATTAATGCCTGCTACGATGCACTCGTCTCTCCCTTTTCCACGACCCCTTCTCTCTCTCTCTCTCTCTTTCTCTCTTTCCCTCTTCCTCGCCATCTCCCTTTTTCTCTGTCTTCTTCCCCCTCGTTCGTTTCCCATCTACGTCGCCTTTCTCCACGCCGACTCTCACCTCGCCTAGAAACTTGCAACGGGCGATCAGAATTAATATCCACATAGCTGGTATGCCTGGTGCAACGCGCGAATTCCGGCAAAGGTTTTACAGGTCTCCACTTTATTTCCTTCGGCGAAGCTTACGGCGAGCCTCTCATCGACAAGCCGGTAATTAACATCGGCTCTTGTTCGCGGGAATCGTTCGGTTTCGAATTTTCCGAGTTCTTTTCCGAGGAGGAGGATTTTATTTTACTTTATTTTATTTCTTTCAACGACGCTTATTATTGAATTTCGACGAGAAAAATTGGTGATTCGAAAGAAAATTCGAGAAAGATTTGAAGGAAAAAAAAAAAAAAAGAAGAAGAATGATAGATGATTTCGACGAACGAAATGATCGTGGGAGAGAGAATTAATTTGAATTGGCGAGTTTTTCTGGAATTTTGGATCGGTTGCGAAAGACGCGGCAAGAACATCTTGTCGGAACGCAAAACCGTGAATCACGGTTCCGTGGCCGAATCAGGCCGGAGGTGGATCCCACGTCTCGCTCGCTTCCCCTTTTTCCCCTGGGAAGAATATTTTATGCAAACACGATGCTTCCCTTCGCAAGAAACGATTTCCCCCCGCGGCTGGTCGGGCGAACGGAATTTAATCAAATTTTCGAAAACAAGAGAGAGAGAGAGAGAGAGAGAGAGAGAGAAACCTGCTATCACGGACACGATAATTATTCGATAAACCGGAACAGCCATCGCGCCAACTTCGTTTTTCGCTTGCCGAGATTAGAAAATTCCTATAGCCTCTAATTTATCAAGAATTCACCGTTGACGAACCCTCCTTTATCCGCTTAAATTATTCTCCCATTAAACTCCCTCTCCAGAATCAATTTGACATAGATCTCGCTCGCTTTCCATCTAATGTAAACTTAATTTGCTTACAAGTTAATAACTAAATTTCGACACGACATTTTTCTACGACAAGTTTTACGTTAATTTTACCTCCAAAGTTACAAGAATATTATATATAATATTACTGTTTCTTATAATTATACCTTTGGACGCGAGAAAAAGCCTCAATCGATCGGCTCTGTAGACTCTTTTCAATCAAGATGCTTAATAAGAATTCTACCTTTTCCTTTCTTCTTTCAAAAAAAAACGCTCTGTAAATTTCATCGCGGTATCTTCTAAAACACTGACTAAGTCGCAACATTGTTTCGTAACGAATATTCTTTTGGCTCAAAGTTGTGTGAAAACTTGAAACTCGAAACCCTTCTCGCAACTTCTCTCGCTTGCAAGAGAACTTTTTAGACACAACACCCCCCTCCCCCCTCGAACTCCACCCATCCAAACGATAATCCCACGCCATGGCACATTACAACCCCATCGATCGATCGAAACTACCCTCGACTGTCAAACAGAGCCAGGTCCAATGTCACGCGCGATAATCATCGAACCCTTGCAGAAATGATTTGATGTTTCGTCAACTCGTCGACCCACTCGTCACTCGTCGCTGATATCGCGGGTTAAAAGATATGCAGGACGGATGCTGGT
>NW_006263750.1:840294-849056 GCF_000469605.1 Apis dorsata | reverse complement strand
CTCTCTCTCTCTCTCTCTCTCTCTCTCTCTCTCTCTCTCTCTCTCTCTCTACCTGGACCGGCTCGCCCACCCTAAATCAAGCCCGGTTGACGGACGCAGGACAGTCTGCGTGGAACTTGCGGGTCACCTGTCCACGTAGGCCACCCCTACGGCTAAATCATCGCCTCCCTCCCACGCGCTCACGTCGAGCTCAACGTGCACCACCACCCCTGCTCCCTTCTTGCTCCTTCCTTCCCGTACGAGGAATATATACGGGGGAGGCTGGTTTTGATTTAGCGGAATATGCCGCTGCCACCGACGACTCGCTCCTATTTACGACGCGCCCCACCCGCCGATACACTCCACCTCCTCCCCCACCGCAGCAACAGTAGTGTGCTCCGTCTCTCCTCGTCTTGCAGGCTGAGACGACCCTCCCCTTAATTAATGGTCCGGCTCATTTCGCCCGCTCGGATGCAACGAAAAATTATACCCTTTTGAATACAGATGAACTTCTGGCCGGGACTGGCTGCTGGCACGTTATTCTTTTTACCTACGCTTCCCCGGCCACCGCTGCGACCGCGGTGATACGTTTCTTCCGTTCTTATTATTTTTTATTTTTTTTTTTTGGTTTTCTTTCTTGGATTGATTGCATCGTTTGCGCAGTGGGGTCATCGAAAATTTTGAAGATGTAATTTTGTAAGAGAGTATAAGAGAGTTTTAATTTAAGGGAGAAGTTGAATTGGAATGTTAATTAAGTTTGTAATTTTTAATTGGTGATATTATTATGACAGTTAAAAAATGAGAAATTTTATCTGTCGATATAATGATATAATGATGTCTTAAGAATGGCGAGTAGATGACGGGTTGAGGAGTTGATTTTTACTGATTTTAACTGAAAGAGAAGGTCGAGGATAAGATAACGGCGAGAAGCGGTGATTTGTTTAAAAAGTAGAAAAGAAAGGAGAAAGGAAGCGAGAGAGGAAACGGCCATGGCGAGAGACATCGGCGCAATTTCTATTCAAATTAATGCAAACGATTTCCGGGTGGCGAAAGGAAGATTTTTCGGCCATGTTTTTTCCCTTTCCTTGAGTCAGCAACGATGAACATTCATCGTGCCGTTCCTTCAAACTGAGCTGAAAGCAATCTGTCCATTTTACACGCTCCATTCGAAAACTTCTATAATTTCCAAAAAAACAAAAAATCGTTACAATTTCTTATAATATCGAATGTAATAAGTTGTCTCAAAACTTATCTCTTTTTCACACTTTTATCAAAAAAAGAAACGTACATCCCATCAAAAAGAAAATAAAAGATTGAAACTATCGCGTCGACTGTGTGTCAGCTTCATCGTCCTTACGACCGAAATTTTTCCATTACCATGATGCGACGCGTATTGAAATAACATGAGGCCGGCAAAAGGTGGTTACCATGTTTCTCATATGGTGAAACGCGAGAATGCAACGTGGCGGCGGTGTGGTCCGTTTGTCAATGACTGGACCGAGTCAGCTACAATGCTGACGCGCCTCCCTTCTCCACTTTTATTTCCATTTCGACTGTGGCCAGCCTCTGTCAGCCCGCCGCGTATGCTTTTCGCTTGGCGAATTCACTCGAGAAGGGATGAATAAAGTAGGGAAGGGAACGAAACGCGTCAACGAAACAACGAACCGTTTGTCTGAAAGCTTTTTCGCCGACATGTAAACCGCCATGCTATGTATATTAGCCAAAGAATATCAAACGCTGTAGCGCGACGTATGTAATAATTTTTATATTATTATTCAACGTGGCGGTAAACAAAATAAAAAGTATCGTATACCCAGGAGCGTATATCGATTTTTTGATAATTAGGAGGAACGGTCGTAAAAGGGTCGTGAGACATACGTGTGCGTGAAAGGATACGTGAAAACTCTTTTTTTTACATTTTATCGAAAGAAAATAAACGTACACGCGTCATATTATCCCTCATAAAATACTTAATCCTTATGGCGCATAGATTCATCGTTGAATTAAACACACTCGAATGAATCATTCTTTCTCTCAAAGAGAGAGAGAGAGAGAAAAAAAAAAACAAAACGTATCGTTCAATCGCAAATTTTTAAATGTTTTCCACATATCTGACATTTTTTTCGTTGGCGTTAATAATTTCCATCGACATAAAAATTAAAACGAGAAAATTCGCAATCGCGATGAATATTCAAACGCGATCATACAATTTTTCACCTCGCTCGATCGCCGCGCCCGCCGCGCTTCGACGCTTTCCCCCATTTCCTAATCCTTACCATTCACTTAATCCGCACGTTCCGATCGCTCGATCAAAAAAAAAAAAAAAAAAAAAAAAACGCAGGCGTTAAACGGTCGCGAAACTTGAAGCAATTAAAGTTCGATTCGCACCCATCCCGTGGTGTGATAAAATCGTTTGGGGAAAAGCCGGCCGCCTGCCTCAGTCCTTTCACAAAAAACGAATCGACAGAGTTTTCCGCTGGAACGGATTCCCCTCGAGCTTTCCGCCAAACTCGTGAAATCTCTTTGATTTGGCCGTCACTCGTGACAGGACGGTGTCTGAACCGCACTGGATGAAACCACTCCTCCCAAGCAGCGCTACATTTCCGTGGAAAACAAAGGTGTGCCGGTTTCGATAGAGTTCACGGTCTGCCAGCTCCTTTACCTGGACCACGATTTCCATCAGCTCGTTTTCTCGTTTTCCATCGTGTATCCGCCACTGTTGCGGTTTCTCACGCGCGTTTATTTATTTACACACGCCCTTTCCGATGCCTGGAACCAACCAAGATGGAACCAACCGCGTTGCATAGGGAGCGTAAAAGAATGGACAGAGAGAACGGGATAAATTTTGACGAGCGAGACTGGCAAAATACTGGCAGGAATTTGTTAAGCGTGCACACGTGAAAAAAATGATCTGCTTTGTAATCGATTCGTTTGATGGTGTAACGCGTGACACGCGGCTAAATCTATGGATTACCGTGTGGACGAAACATGGCGAGCTGATTTCGCGTGTCATCGAGACACAATTTTTTTTTCGCGCGAAAAAATTGATAAATACGATTAAAAGTAGAGCATATTCATCGTCGTCCCATCATTTGCGTTCGCTTATTATTATGTTGATGAAAATAACGCGATGGATATTAAAGTTTTTTTCTTTTTAACGCGCGAGAAAAAAAAACAAGATTCATCCGATGGATTTTCCGATGGAATTATTAGAAGTTTTATTAAAGTTTGATATAAATGAAATATTAACGTTAAAAATCGTTACGGAAAGGATACAAAAAAAAAGAAAAAAGAAAACAGGAAGAATAGTTGTTTCACGGCGAAATTAGAAATCGAGAAAAAAATTCGTCGCAATTGGATGGATTTCATGGCAGGTTAATTACAAATTTGAAGGAGCGCGATATCGATCGGGATCGGGCACGCGGAATAGAATAATACCACTCGTTAGAGATAAATTGTACGCAAACCGAAGTTGAAATATCGCCGGTACGAATTTGAAACAGCGGGCAGCAGATCCCCGCTCTTGCCACGCGAAATAATCCCACGATCTGGAGTGTAACGGGGAGTGGAGGCGGGAGGGAGGCGATATTTAATCCAGCCATCGAACACCGCGGCTGAATGAAAATTATTAAATCATGCGCCCGGATTCTGGCCCGAGCGCCCGAGCGCGTTTCGTTCCGCGCCGACTTTCATCTGGGCGTGATCGGAATTTTTCCACCGTGTTGCCCACCGGATTTGACATATTTGGAACACGCGCCGCTTCTTCTTCATCTGCATCCGGCTCGACCTCGAAATATAATCGCGCAAATATTTGCCCGTGACGCGAGGCCACGGCCGAACGATCGGTGCCACGGTCGTTATTTCGGCCTCTTCCCGATACACATCGGCGCCCCCCCATCCAGTTATTTGCCTTACCAACATCCCCGTGTCGGATCGGGATCCAAAGGATTAATCTTTGACTACCGGCCGAGTGTTTGCCCTCCCGACGAGCTGAGCAAGCTGGATTATTATTACGCGGCGTGCGGAGGCCGTGGAAGACTCGTGGAACCGCGTGTCTTGCGGATCCCTTCGAAACCCAGTGAACTTGTACCGCCTCTGAAAACTATTGCCGTAAATAAACTATCGCCGTGTCCGCTCGACCGTGGAAAAGCGGCGAGAACTTGCAAATCGAGATTTAATTATTCGAGACACGCGAATAAATTCTTCAATACCGTCTATTAATATCGAATAATAATAGTAATAGTAGTAGTAATAGTAGTGGAGGATTGTTGTTTGTCAGTTCCACGCTTTCTTCAGAGTTTTACGACGAGGTTAGGACGAGGAATGAAACGAAAACTGAGCAACAGGGCAAAAAGAAGAAGGGAGAGAGGGAAATCGTATTAACATAATGACAAGGGGATCCGACAAAAGGTCGTCTAGCGAGCAGTTTATACAAATGCGTCTGTTAAGAAGCGGCTTATGTAATCGTCCTAATTGTCAAACGAACCCGGGGCAAACTCCCTCTTCCTGCTTTTCTACGAACGTTTGAAACATTTATTGCGAGAAAATATACGACATTTAGTTTGATACAATCTCGTAACCGGATCGCGTACGGAACAGCATTATCCGTTTTGTTCCCGTGCGCGTAAACAACGGTTACAAAGATACGAGATCCTTTTTAACCGTGTATTCCGTATATTACGTTTAGATTTTATGTAAAAAAATTCGTCGGTAAAAGTTTTCGAATACGAATTTCACGAGAGAGAGAGAGAGAGAAAAAGAGAGAGAAGGCAAACGTTCGTGGAGAACAATCGGCAAAGGATTCGCGAAAGTTAATAATTTGCAAGAGAAGCGGAATCGGAGTGTGAAAACAAACGTCCTGCCCCTATAAATTTGTATGGGATTCGGCTTGTAATCCGGTGGCGCTGGCACGCGTGGAAATTAAAATTAAAGAAAAGGGAAGGAAAATGGCGGGAGAAGCATGGGGAGGGCAACGGATGAAATATAAGTCTGTCCGTGAAAGGAGCATTGCGGTAGCCGCTAATTTCCCTAATTTCGCTAATAAATTGCCCGAGACAAAAATTCTCAAGCGGATTGTAAAGGTATTAACTTCCTCCTCCCGGACCCTTGCAATTTATCCGCGCGTCCCTTCCTCCCCTCCTTCGCTGATTGCGTTTATCTCTTCTTCTATCCCAGAGAAAACAATTTTCTACTTGTCTCCTCCACGTTCATCTCTCCTTGTTATTCTTTCCCTGTTATTCCTTTATTCTCTTCTTACGCATATCATCGACGACAAAATGATACTCTCTCTCCTCGTGCTCTCGTCTCGACGACGCTTTCCCAAAGGAAAGGAGGAAACTTTGAAAAGGGAACACGCGTAAAAATCAATATAAATACGAAAAATATTTGTATCTTCGGCAAGCAAACGGCAAAGTTTTACACGCCGCAAAAGTTTTTCTCGGAACACAACAACAATACTTGTAAAACGCGTCTCGAGACGCAAAAGAAACACGACGGTCAATTCTCACCCCGGTTGGCTCAACCCTTCCATTGCGACCCTCTTCCTCCCGTCCCATGGAAAGACTGGACCGCGAAAAGACGAAGCAAAGCTATAGCTTCCTCGTCCTCCTTTTTTTTTTCATCTCGCCAACCTACTTATGAATTACACTCGCAAATTAATTGCTGGACGTGGTCGAGTCCCCAAGCCTCGCATATTTTAGGCGTTTTCTCGCGACGACATGAAACGCGTTACCGAGAACCGGCTTGCGGTCGCTAAACACGCACCAGACTTTAGCGATTCTTTTTCATTTCCATGCGCACACGCGAATCCTTCCTTCCTTTCCCTCTTCTTCTTCCTTTTTTCCCCTTTCCCACCTCTTTCACGCGGTTCCTCTTTCGCAATTTTTCCTTTTTTTTTCCCCCCCTCGAGGCCTCGTGATTCATTCGTTTCCATCCATTCTGGCAATTTAGTCACGAGTTTTTACGAGTTTTTACGAGTTACGTTTAGTCAGTTTTCAGGAAAAGGAAAAAAATGTATCGTTCGATTCCTAATGGCTGTTTAATTATATCTCGAGGCCGATAAGACGATTCATGGATACGTCTATTAATCATGGCGAAAAGGGAGGCAATATTATCGCATCGATCTTCTTCCTGGCATACTTTCCGCGCGGGCATTCATCATTATTCGAAACGTTATCGTTGTTATATTCAACGACGCGCCACTGTCGTGCATTTTTCCCGTGATATATGTTCCTCCTGTTTGCGCGCAGGCACGATTCCAAACCGCGACAAGGCGCAAATATGTTTCCTTATGTTCAGTTCTCGGGGTGTCAGTTTGAATTATGAGCATACCTTTCCTCCTCTAATCATCGTTACATTTTTATGGCGAGGTAATTCTCCTTTAACGCTCTTGTCGAATTTATCGTTTCGAAACGATAAATTAAACTTCCTATATATATATATATATTTATAGTTTATTCGATGAGAATAAACGTATAATTTTTCTCAAATTTTTCCTCTTTCTGTGTGTCGTTGCCAAATGCAATTCTCGGCGGTTTGGCAGCTTAACGAACTCGTAAAAACTCGTGAAAGTAACGAACACGGATAAAATATTCGAACATATCCCTTTCTCAGAATTTCTCGCCGTTTGTATTAAACGCATGACAAACGGCTCGTAAAATTGAACCCTATTCCTCCCCCATGCCATGATAAAACGGATCCCATCCGTTCAAAATTTTCAAGCCGTCTCCTCCTCGCGGGAAAAAAGTGGGAAAGACTTAATGTGATTCACGTGATTGACGCGAATGTCGATTAAATATTACCCCGCGAGTCATCGATGTCGAGTAAAGGCGATTCTCGAAATAATTCCGATCCTTGGAAATCTCCTCGCACTCCGACCGACTGTCGAGCATTTTCATATCGAGAAACGGATGCCTTCGAAACGAGGCATCCAATTTCGAAACTCTCGATTCTATTATAATTCCACGGATATGTAATTCGAGCCACGTCTCTCGATCGTATCGGAAATAAAACGAGGTGAGGGTGAAACGATCCGAGAGGGTGAAAAATTGGATGGTGTCGGTGACCTGAAACCGAAACGAGACCGGATAAAGCGTTATTAACCGCGCTCTAATTAACGAAATCCTTCTCGTTCTTGGTTATTATCTTCGAGTACCTTTTCTCCATGAAACTCCTCGAATGGCGTGACTCGAAACGTCATGTTGTACGCAATTGTGAGAGAGCGATTGCGAAGAGGATGGTAAAAGATAGGTGGTACACGTCTAGTCAGGAAGCTCTCCTTTGGCCCTTCTGATACAGATCGAACCATTGAGATAAGAAATGCCATTTCCTCGACGCAACGGTAACAGTATCGTTATCTGTCACGCGCAAAACGAGTGTAAACACAGCGTTCTTCAGCGACTGCTAAGGATGGAAAACTTCCAAACTTGCAACTCAAACGAAAGGAGGAAGTAAATTGCGAACAGGCGTCTAGTAAAGACGTAAGAATGAAGAATTAAATTCCGAGAGGTTGGAAATTGACGCAAATATTGAATGGAGGCCGATAATGATGCGATCCTCGAGAGTCTCCTATCTTTCGCTATTCAACGATTGTAACCAAGTTTGTCGCGATTCGAAGTTTGAAACGTGTTTTAAATACTCGAGAAGAGAGATTGAAGTTCACACGTCACTATCGTTATCATATCGAATTTAACGTAGATATTTTCAAAGGTAAATCTACGATCAGCCTGGATCTTAAGATCACTTAAGTTTCGACCATCGAAGCGATAATTCCATTCGTGGACGACAGACAATATCGTCTGCCTCGTGTAAATACAAGTTTTCTATATTTCGATACGAGACCTCAATCTCAATCCGGCGTAATTTACATTTCAACGAGCCACTACCTCGTTAAATCGCGACAGAGACACCGGAATTACATTACTCGTAAATCTTGCAGTATTGTACCGGTTTGGAATGTACGACGTATCGTCGCATCCTTCGTTCAGACGACGCCTGAAACTTTACATAATATCATAGACTCGTGTAACGCGTCAAATACTAACGATTCCTCGTCCTCGCAACTTCTTTTACCCTTCGATCCACATTTCTGATTCCCCTTCTTCACGACAAACAACATATTCAACATATTCATGAATCATCTCCAGATAATTTCCAAAATTTCACCTGTTAATTTCTCTGATCGTTGTTCGTTTAAAAAGAACTTAAACCAACGAAGGAGAACGATTAAGAAAATCGATTCCTTCCTCGAGATTATACGCTCGTTTAACGAAGGTACGAAGATCGAGGAGCCGACCCCGAGTTGGCCTGTGCCGCGCAAAGAGAGTTTATTTTACAATTACGATGAGCTCCATAAATAAAACGGCGGGGGTATATATACATATATATTCGGATCCAAGCACATCGTCCTCCCCCTTCACATGCACGTGCGCGTACGCATACGTGAACGCTCTTAAAACCGTTTCGTCTAGCGCCAATAGACGGAGCGTACCAAGCAGTTAGAGTGACGCGAAAATAGCGAGATAGCCATTTCGCTGCCATTCTTCACGGGCTCGTCGGACGATTTCTCATTACATTTTTTTTTTTTTTCTTTACCACGTACTACCGGCGTGGTATTAATTCGTGCGACGTGGACGGTGAAATTTATGGGAGTCCTCGGGGACGAAAGAAATCCGGTGGATGGACGCGGGCCTGCAATACTCGTTTGCAATCACTACGGGTGTCCGATTAAGGCCGGTTATGCGGAACCCTCCCCTTTCGAGAAAGGCGATCGTCTCGACTTTGTT
>NW_006263750.1:838043-839973 GCF_000469605.1 Apis dorsata | reverse complement strand
TATATCTCGCGTCTCGGACGCGAGCCGACACCCGTGTTAATTGGAACACGATTAATCGCGCGTCGAAGATTTCGTTGCCCCGTAATTAAATTCGATTCCTCGTCTCTAATGATCAAAGTGGACCTCCTCGGCCCCCATTCTCCTCTCCCCCCGATGTGTACACACCGGCTGATTAAATTTCAACTTCGATCTCTCGCTATATATATACATATATATATATATATATATGTACTTTGATTCCCGCGCTCTTTGACTTTCGAAAATTTACGGTCCGGGAGAAGCGGTGGCGGTGGGCATCGGTGGGATAAAAGTACGAGGAGGAGGCGAGATTAAATCGATAGGCGAGGCGTGCTCGAGGTAACTCGCAAAGCGTCAACGTGCACCTGCCTCGTGTGTCCGGCGCACACACCGGATACACAAGGTGTGCGGGACACGTTCAAAGCCTTCGTTGCTTCGGTACAAAGGGTACGCACAATAGAGTCAACTGATTTNGTAGGGAACCGACGACGAGGGGCGTCGCGCGCCCCTATCGAGTGCCCGGCGTCCGTTGTTTATCGGAGGTTTTAGGGCGATGCCGTGCCGGCTCGAAGGCAGCAGGGCTTCGTAAACGAGAATCAAAGGCTGTCATCTCGAGCAAGTGTTACCGCCTGTCATCGCCAGATAACTTTGGTCCCCGGGATTGGAGGCGCGATTCGACCATAACTTTTTGGATCGATCCGTTTCGGGCGTTTTGATTTTCGTTCCGTAATCGTGTTATATTTTATTATTTATAGGTTTGGAAGTTTTGCTTTTTTTGGGGAGAGGAGGGGATTTTGAATATAAATTGGAGGCAAGACAAGATAGAGGTTTTTGAATATGATATACAATTACGTTATCGCGATTGCGACGAAACGTGGGGAGAAATGACTGAAATGATTGAACCGCGGAATCCCCGCCGATTATCATTTAACTAAATCGAATTAATTTGCGTATCTATCAACCAGTTTCTCGTGCAGCTGCGGCATCCTGGCTCGATCGGAAAGGGATAGGGAACAGGGACAAAATGTATGCGTGAATACGGGGGTTTCATCCCCCTCGGATACGCGTATGTATCCAAGTATCGATGAATTAACATCGAAACGTCGTAAATCCATCCGTGTCGTTGTTCCCTCAATTGTCGATTCTACCTGCGTATCCAATATTCCTTTCGAGGCCGAAAAGACACCTAGACCGGATCCCAATCCTATCAACTCCGCCCACGAATTCAATTAAACTCCTTCCTTCCTTCCAAGTTCAACGAAACTGTAAATACAATTCCACGCTCCCCGATCCCATCTTCTAAAAATCTCTTCCTACCGACAAACTGGTACGTTGAATTATCATCGAATCATCACGCGCCAAGAGAGACGCGAATCAAAGAAATTTCCAAACTTCTGAATCACTGTATCCCTGTTATTGGTTTACCAAAAACGGTGCACCCTCTCGTCAACTCGTATGATCGGATGCGAACACCCGCTTCGAAAACGGATCGCAATCAGGAACCTTGGACGATCGTCGTCCAGCCAAATGGAGCCAATTTGCGTATCTATCCGTCAGGATGCTTCTGATCAGGAGGCATCGGGCGTATATACGGGGAGCGCGCGAAAGAGGTAGCCGCAATCGGTTATCGCACGTGCCTTCACGCATGTGTCGCGACACGCGCGAGCCAGCATCGAATACCGTCCCGATTGATTTTAGACGCGCGTCGATGAGTGGCGTTGCACGACCGAGAGCCTCGAAACCGGGCTATAATACCGTCGAACCTCCTCCCCAACCCCCCTTGCCACCGTCACAATAGACGGCCACACCGGGCTTTGTCGTTAATTAATTCGCAAATGCAATATTAATGATAAGTAATCAGCCGCGCCCGACTCCGCGCGCGTTCGTGGAAATCACCTATTACAATTACTAA
>NW_006263750.1:836631-837996 GCF_000469605.1 Apis dorsata | reverse complement strand
TGCGCACACTGGCGAACCGCCACTGGCTGTCGACGTTTCTAAGCGGGTATGCATGCGACGCGGTAACGAGACCGGAAATCAGGCTTATGCGAGTCGCACTGCCGGCACGTTGTGTGAGTAGAGACGGGATGGTGACGGGCATTTTACTTTCTCGAACCTTCTTAGCGACGAGGATCGTGGCAAACACTTATCTCGATCGAGAGCGATTCGAAATCGAAAGCGATTGAACGATGCTTATTTCGAACGTTTATATAGGGTTTATACATTATTTTTACATAATTGATAATTGAGTAATCGTAATGCGTATGGTCTTGAGATTCGATTTCTTTTCGACTTCAACGCGTTATAAATATTTAAAGCCTCGATAATATCCCGATACTTCGAAAATTATACTATTGAAAAATCCACACCTGTCATCGTTACTCGTACGAATGTAAAGTTAGGGAAATGAAGAGGAGCCTCGTAAATTTTCAACAAGATTAATCTCGGCGGAAATTTTCATAGAAGAGGTGATTTATTGAAGGATTTAAGGGGTGTGGAAAAACCCCCTAAAGGACGAGGTGGATCCGCGATATTCCCGATAATCCTTGAAACAGTGACCGGATTAGTCACCGCGGTGATCAATGCGCAAGTTCGGACAATTAGCGCGGCCTTTTAATTAGCTCGTTATGAACGAGGCTGCTCATTATATACCCGACCTCTTTACGCAATAGTTCGCCAATTCTCCGATTAGTCCCGCGGCACGGATCGTCGTTAGGCGCGTGTCGGATTGAAACGAGTCGAACAAAGAGAGAAAGAGAGAGAGAGAGAGAGAGAAGAGGGGAGAGAAAAAAGAAAAACGCAAATGAGCGAACGACGAATCGAAGCTTTTTCGGCAAGCGAACAACGCGGCTTTTGTCGGTGCCCGGGGCTTTCATTCGCCATCCCCGCGAGGTCCCTTCCGACCACTCTCTCGGCGGCTTAATGGCGGCTTTGATCCGCCGTTTGATGGATTTGACGACGTCATAATACCGGCCGCGTAACAGCCGATTTAACTCGTCGCCTTTCCGCGTATCCCTATCTATCCAGAGCGGAGAGCGCGCCACCCTCCGCGTCCTCTCGTGATTCGATTCACGGCAAGTAGGCAGAAGCGGGCCGAGAGCCGGCTAAGCGGCCTGGACGACGATTGAATTAGATAATCCGTCCGCCCGTCTCTTTGTGGGATTGGCCAATTCGCTAATGAGCCGCGCGATAATGCACGGATACTGGTACAGTTAAAATCAGCGCATTTATCTCTTTGCGATGTTGTCTAAGTATCGACGATTTTAGCTTTTGCGAGGGAGAACTGCCCTCCCCTCCCCTCATATATACCCGCGAAATTGTGCA
>NW_006263750.1:832332-836345 GCF_000469605.1 Apis dorsata | reverse complement strand
CGCCGCTACTACCGGCGGGAACCGAGGTGGGAGGAGAGATATCAGAGCGGGGAAGAAAGATCGTGCGTCGATTGGAAATTCAATTCAAATTCCCGTTGGTTACGAGGGAGGAGAAATTATCAACGAGTAGGTAAACGTGTTTGGTTTAATCTTGGAGAGGGTTGAATCTATTGTCTCGAGTTTCCGTTTCTGTGTAACTCGTATGGGGGCAAGTATCGATGGTGTTGATCAAGCGGAATTTACGGTTCTTTCGCTTGAATTATCGCACTTCTGGGACACGCAATACGTCCTTTATTTCACACGCGCTATTGAAAAATTATTATTTTTCACAATGATGGTGAAATTAAGGATGATCTTCTCTTTTCAACGTCTTGAAAAAAACTTGTCATTTATCTCGGTTAAGTTAATTAAGTGTCCTCCCCTTTCGCACACACTTCCATACCACACCGTTCTGTCGTACAGACGAAATTCGTACATCAGCGAAATTCGTTTCTATGGAACACGATGACAGTATCTCGATTCGCATCACCCTTGGCCTTTCCCGAAGACGGAAAAAGGGAATGGATGTACGAAGGTGCAGAAGCGGAAACGCAGGGGCCGTCCCCGGATATTGAAAATACCTCGACATCCTTTGGACGCGCGAACGTGTCGCGTTGTAGTGGTATTTCATTCGCGTCGGGATCACCGTGGAAAAGAGGCAAGTGAGGCGGCCGTGAAATGGTGACGGGGAAAGGGGACGGATAAACACGACTTTGCGTCCAAACTAACGTCATTCGACTCTGTTTGAGTTGCCATTATGAAGTCGTAAACAGGGAAATTCGCCACGGCGTAATTCCGCCCGTACTCCCGTCCTTCGTCTTCGGAACAGGTTCTCGAGACGCGGAGGACGGAACGACGAACAGTCGAGAAACGTAAACAAGAGAAGGCGATTTGATTATTCATCGGTGGATTGAAGAGGAATGATCACTGCGGTGACGACCATTCGATTTAGTGTTTAACTTCGACGGGAAACTACGTCTCTTACGTACGATCGTGTCCAAGTGGGTATTGCATCGATCCGAAAACTCTTTCTTGCGATTCCGGAACAGAGCACATCGATACGAGCAAACTGTACTGACTACAGTTCATATTTCGGACTTTTTCGATTTCTGAAACACGTTCGAGGCGAAACTTTCGTTCGTAAATTTCGTACGAAGCGGAGCTTTGTGTACGCGATTGTGTCTCGCGTAGTGTTCGATCCGCGACGAGAATAGAGTTCGTTTTAAAGTTTGGAAAAATCGTGGCTTATTATACGTCTCGAGCCAAAAATTTCGAAGAGTATTGAAACAATTGTGTTGTTTACTAATCGCCAAGTTTACGTGTCGTACGACGATAGAAAGTTGTCGAAAATTCAGCTGTGTGCAACGACGCCGGAAATTCTATCAGGATATTAAGTTAAATGGTGGTGATATTTTCGAGGGGGACAAAGAGGATCGGGATCACCGAGTCAAATTTAATCGGAGCTCGATCCTCTCTCGACCGAGGAAAACGAGCGGGACGGTGGTCGTGGAACGGAGAACGTGCCCTCTCTATCTCACGAGGCATCGACACGAATTTTGAAGAAAAGAACGACGCCCGGCTAAGAACGAAGGTGGATCGGCTTCATCGTTCCCTGATAAATTAAAAAACCGCGCTATCGACGATCCTAATTGCACGGTCGTGAGCCGGTTCACTTTGTCACGCGGCACGTCTGGTACAAAAATAATTAAAGCCCTTGGCCGGCCTTTGGCTTTTGCACGCGAAACGCAAAAATGATATTTTTATTAGGCAAAACGGTTCGATAAAAACCGTTTAAAAAAAAAAAACTGTCAAAATCGATATCTAACATCTAGCTCTTTGCCTCTCTAGTCGCAGAAGAACTGGATTAAACGCCCCTATCTCTTCTCCCTTTCTTTCGTTCACATTTTCTTCCCTTCTTTTTTCTTTTCTTCTCCTTCGGTTCAACTTGCACGCATGCCAAGCAAAACGTTTGGATATTTTATTTCGTTACGTTTCACGGTGAGATCAGCATCGAAAACGCGTTGTTTTTAAGGGGTATTATTTATCGTACTTACCTAAAGAAACTCAACGAATGTTGCCCGATAGGGGAACGGCTGGGAACAAGTTTAAATCTCACCGGCCGAGGAAGGGGAGGAGGGAGGGGGACAGATATTCACACTCGAATACGAGTATCCGTTAAGATAACGCTTCTCGAACAGAAGAGTCGAACGAATGAACCTAAAACCGACCCACGCGCTATCTTTATTTCTCGCCGCTGTCCACGTACTGGGTGCTCGAAAACACTTTCTGAACCCTTCCGAACGTAAATGCGTTCGTTCGCCCCAGTATCGAAAATCAGCATCGAAAACATCTTCAACGCCTCGCGCCCCGTGCCTCGCGATTCTTTAATAAAGGCAGTCGTCAAAGGATCGCTCAAAGGCGGGGACCGGTTCAAATTAAACTATGGAAGAATCTTGGAACGGGCTGGAGAAGCTTTCAACGGGGACCCGAAAAAGGGATGGGAATAAAAAGGAAGAGCGAGAAAAAAGAAAAAAAGAAAGAAAGAAAAAAAAAAGGTATCTCCTACAGTTTCAACGAGTCAGCCGGCAGGGTATCGGGTAAAATCTGCGAATTAAAGTTTCTACCTACGATCCAAAGGAGAATTTCGTTATCCGCGAATTCTTGGCAGGGGATCGAGGGGATAGGATTCGTTATACGATCTTGATCGTATTGGTGGTCGGTCGTGTTTCTCAAAGACGATCGAGTGAACCTAGGCGCGGCACGTTTCCACTGTTTGGAAAGTAATTGGATCACCCTCTAGATCACGACTCGGCTCGCGAGAGGGCAATATTCGAGGGCCCCCGCGAGGAACATTAGCCAGGGTTGGGACACGAATCCGCAATTACGGAGATGCCCCGTCTCCCGTCGCGGCTCTTATCGAATATTCACGTATCGATATCGGCTTCGACTCGAGACGGACGGGTGTCCACGGGTTCTCGATCTCTGCTTTTTGAATCGTGGCACGAAACTTTCAAGTCGTGCCTTGGATGGAAAAAAGACGCGCGCGTATCAAGATAAATCTTAAATCTAATAGACCGTGGGCATCGATTAATTACTTTAGGCTTCAGGGAAAGATCAGTTTCAGATAAATCATCAGCTTAAATCCTCATCCCTGATAATAATATATAATATATAGAGACTGGTCCTTTTTTCCAAAAACGATTTCTTCAACAGTTTGGAACGTCGAGCCGCGTGGAGCGCGACGTGGTTCGAGATTTACGCCCGATGCAAATGCCTCCTCATAAACTCTCTCTCTCTCTCTCTTCCCCTCCGTCGTTTTGCCGATAATACGGAGCCGTTCGCGATAATTGGACGGGGATAGGCGTGGTGATCCACGACGCGATGACGATATCCCTGTGTATCTCGTAAATGCCACGTGAATCTATTTGATTGAAGGTAGTTGCAGTTGATGGTGGTTTAAGTCGCGCTTAATGTCGGGTACGATGCCTGAGACGACAAATATATCTTCTGTCTTCGCTGGGATTAGAGCGCGAAGAGTGGATGTGCAGAGTATGATGCGGCATTCTTTTTCCCCCAGCAATATTTCCCAATTAAAAAATAAAAATTCTCTTCGCTAATTTCACCCATTTTTTTTCTTTTCTCTGTCTCTATATATATATATCCGTTCGATTTGCTCACCTTGAACAACAAAGGCTAATAAGAAGAAAGGGATATGGCGTTGATTTCCACGACAAACGGGAACGCGGCACGCGATAGAAATTCATATCGTGCGCTCTCTTTGTTGCCTCGATCAAACGGGACACAGTGTGACGGGGGACAAAGGAAAGAATGAAAAATCGAAACGGCACGGTTAAGAGGGTTTGGTTACCCGGAGTTCTATTTTTCTTCGATGCGAAAAAACGCGTTCCTGCAACGATGGACAAACGTGGACGTGGCTGTGGTCACGGAGAGCGAGAGCGAGTCGCGGTAAAAAG
>NW_006263750.1:828418-832190 GCF_000469605.1 Apis dorsata | reverse complement strand
AAGGAAAGGGGAAAAAAAAAAAAAAAAAGAAAAAAAGGGAAAAAGAAAAAAAATCGGACGAAGCGTCGATGGGAGGAAAGCTTTTCAAAACTGACCCATATTCCACATCGTTCGACGATGATATCCGCGGTTCGTGCAGCGCATAAACGTTCTCGGGGCCGGATTATCCGCGGTGATTTTTTTATCCTCGCCGCAGCTCGACTCTGGGGGATCCATTGGGATGAATGAATGAACATGTGTGCTCTCTCTCTCTCTCTCTCCCTGCCAACATCGAGTACCGAATTAACGAGGCACGCGGATAGCATCGCCGCGAGCGTCTCTATTACGCGGGCCCAAGCTGTGGCCCCCGCTGCACGCGGCCACCTGCAATTTTAGATATACAGCGCGATAAAAAATCGAAAGACCGAAAAGCGACCGCGTGTCCTTGTTGCCTGATAATCGTTTCCTCTTTGCGTCGATCGATAGATCGGGGAAAAGTTATTGGAAAAAATTTTTCGACGCTCGTTGATATCGTTTTCTTGAACGTTGCTTTATTTTTATGCTTTGTCATTAATACGATTTCGACGAGGATACGAGGGAGGGAGAATTTTAAAAACAGAAAGATACGGGAAATAATTATTGAGAGATATTATATTCATAGCCTATTCATATTGACGGAACAAATCGCGAACAACTACAAATAGCCATCCATTTCACAAACTTTTAAATTCCCCGTTTCTATTTTAGATTCGAAAAACGCTTATAGCGCCGCCTCTATTCATGCAAAGGAGAACTCGCAACTCTTCGTCGAGTTCCGATTTCCTATATAGGGATACGAGTGACGTTTAATATCGAACCGTTATGGTATAACGTCATTCCATTCTTTTATAGCCCCACTGGCTACGACCACTGCTTGTTCCGTGTAATAACAGACCGGGCTCGTGTCCTCGGCTCGGCATGAAAAGTGACAGGTTGGACGAGAGATACGCGTTCGTGGAAAATGTCTTTCTCGAAAATGGTTAGGAATATGGGCGCGTTTTCGCCAAAGTAATTTTGCAGCGCAGGTGTCGGAGTATCGTGTTTTTCGCGTGTCCCCCTGCCTTCCTCGGTCAATATATTTAACGTCGAGGTGAATTGCGTTTGCTTTCCGGTGAAAAAAAAAAAATTTTCCTCGTACCCAATTTTCGATCGCCTCGAAACCGCGCATAAAAATAAAAACGCTTTCAAAGCGTTCCGTCATTTTTAACGGGATCAAATTGATCGCTAGAGAAGAGTGTACGTATGAGCTGACGTTTTCACTGAGAGACTCGTGGAAAAGTGTCCCGCGTTGCGAGAAACGCGGCGAGACGTCGCGAACGATGCGTTTATCATTGTTGAAGAGCGGTGGAATATTCCGTGGTTCCGTGTGTCTAAGCGTAAAGCCGCGCTTAGACAAAGTTGCGTTACGAGAGTTGTACAAGGCTCGAAAGAAGGGGAGTTAAGCGGTATATCTCAGGGAGGGGTGGAGAGAGAAAAGAAGAACGATTACCTTCCAGAAAGAAATGCACGGAGGATGTTGGAGATAAAAAAGCTTTCTCTCCAACTGTTTCATAACAGTTTAGACTTCCGGCCTGGCGAACAACGCGGTCTTTGCCCTTCACCGGCAAGAAACCTACCCGCTACTTTTCCGTCTCGCTCCCCTTTAATTTTCCCCGGTATACGGTACAAGCCCCCAATCGAGGTCCAGTCACCCTACAGATTCCATGGAAATATATATATATATAAATATCTACCCGGTGCAATAACGCCTTCGATGATATCTGCCATCTGATCTCTGCGGGGTGTCTTCACCGTGACACGATTCCATTCTACGGTTTCCCTTGAAAAATTCGAGATGAAAGTCCGCCACCCTCCTCTAATAACAAGTATAATAAACCTCGACCAGGCGAGGGAAGAGGATTCTTAGAAAATCTTTCTCTGGGCGTCTTCATTGATAATAAAGAAAAAAAAATCCTAAATCTTCCACTTCCAAACGTATCGAGAAAAATTCTTGCACTTCTTTTCACTCCGTATTCTACAAATCGAGCGATCGAAAGATGAGATACGACGCGACGAGAAGAGCGAGCGATCGAAGTTTCCACGCTTCTGATCGTTATGAATATTGAAAGAGAAACGGTCCAAAACGGTAGCTCGTTAAGCGCGTTAGTTTTTTCCGTGAACGAACGAATTTGTTTCCCCGGAACGGGGGAAAATACGACGGCCGCGCATGAATAATGGATGCCCGTCAGAAACATTTGGCTGTCCGAGTTTCCACCGTTGCGCCGGCGGGGATGCAAGGTGAGGAGCACGGCCTCCTTGGCACCTGCGCGCTTATATAGCAGGTGATGATTCGCGAGACGAGGCACAACACCGTTTCCGTTTCGAGTCGATCGACAACAGACGCGCACGAGGAGGGTGGAAACGAGACGCGTTATTATACACGGGGTTCGGACGTGTTAATCGTCGATCGAGCGATTCGATCGCGTATCGCGCGCCAAACGTTTAATGGAGAATGATCGCTGCGTCCGTAATGCGCAAGCAACCGTTCGAGTCGCAGACGATCGGAAAAGGGATCGGCGAAGGGTGGGGAGGGATACGGTCGCGAATATATCGAAAAGCAATAACGAATCGGGGCGGCTAGACGATACAATTACGCCAAGTATGTGCGGTAATGCGGCGAGGATTCGCGCAACGCTCGTGGAATGCTTATTATCGGGGATCGATCGTTACGGAAATCGGTTCTCTTTCGAGACTTAAGGCGCGGCATGAAAGCGTACGGATTACGGGTGACCATCCCGCGCATTAAGGGAAGCGGGGAGTAGTGATTTCGATGTAAAGGGAGAAATTGATTCTCTTGTACGGATATCGAAGAAAAGGAAAATATGAAAATACGATGGAAATATATATTTTTTCGATATATTCTGGTTCTACGCAGAATATTTCATCGAGATATGAGAGATTAAGGCAAGATTATTGTTCGTTAAACTCATTAAATTGATCGTAATAATCAAGATCGTTTCAAGAGTAGATATCGTGCCATTCAAGATCACATTGAAAATATAAAAGAGATATAAAAATTCACGGTATTTGCATCGCTGCAAATTGATAATGTAATACATCTAATGATGGAAGAGAGATTTACAAACTCGAGTAGAAAGTTTAAGTGCACGATCGCGTAAAATTTTATCGCGGAACAATGTCGGAGAAAAATTTAAAGCTGGCTAGATACGAACCCGGTGATTTAGCGGCCGATTGCACGGAAACCAGTATCGGTGATGGCGGCCTGTTTCATGCGAAAACCGACATCGATACACTTCGCTTACTCTCTCCTCGTATCCTCGTCACGGGTACACAAGCCTACGCGTAGCAGCGTGGCGGGCGAGCTGATGCCGGGGTCGCTTTTATTATCGGCATTTCAATAAGTGTTACCTTTGATCGAAGCGTCAACGCTAATGAAGTATGATCGCGGGATTAGGTGAAAACCGCGTGAACGAATTGCTCCATTAACGATTGACGCCCGGTCTCGAAACGATCGGATGCGTTCGACGCTACGCTCTCATGGCTGTCATTCAACCCAATTAATGCACCAGATAGAGTGAATTTTATTTCCAATTTTATTATTGTCGTTCCAATTTTGAATTCGATATTAAAACATCGACAATTTTGTGTAGATCGGCAATTATCATCTGTTATCTTTTTTTTTCTTTTTTTTTTTTAAATCAAATTCTATCAAGCGTATAAATCAAGCAAGAGTTATGTTACGATATTCGTTATA
>NW_006263750.1:826929-828134 GCF_000469605.1 Apis dorsata | reverse complement strand
TTTTTTTTTTTTTTTTTTTTTTTTTTATATATTTGACTTGATAAATCAAAATATTGACGTAACTTTTAAGAATATTATATCACCTGACACGATTGAAATAGGTATTTTTTAAAAAATCGTGATATCTTCAAGCGAAGATTGGATCAATTTTGCCTTACCTTCTTTAACGTTATCATCGATTCAACGTTACGAAGTGCGGAAAAGTTAAGTAGAGGATACGAAGTTCGGTCAACTGTTATCTTGCAAGCCTTGGGATAGGATCGATAAATTTAACCCAGTTGCGGTGTATCAACTTTTCGTGACAGAATTATCTAACTGCCCTTCTTTCGTTCCCTTACCGGCCTCCACTTCTCCGCCAGTAACGAAAACATATTTTTCGCTACTTTTTCTCTCTTTTTTCTTTTTTTTTTCTCTCTCTCTTTCTCCATCAGAAATTCTTTCTCCCTTCCCGAAGCATCGCGCAACAGAAGTTTCCATCGCGAAACCTCCAACTTTCCGGCTGACGACAATTCGAAGCCATATCCGTATACTTTTCTCCCCGAGCTTTCTTCCCTTTTTAAACTTCTTTCTTTCAATAACGTCGAGTATTATTAACATTTCGAGGCGATCTCAAAGAATTCTTACACATCTTACACGATCCAATCCATTCCCCGAGATATAACTAATCTATCCGGAACCAATTAACCCTTCCAACTTTCTCTCCCTCTCTCTCCCCACCTCGACCAACGCATGAATATTTAAATCGAACGAAAGAAGAAGAGGAAGAAGAAGAAGAAAAAAATCTTAATCAAATCCCCGTATACGTATATATACACAGGAAGGACGAAGGACGAAGGAAAGAGACGAAGAAACGATATCTCGTCCCCGGTAATAAAGTCAAGAGGATCGAGAAAAAGCACGTTAGGGGTGATTAATGAACGATCTAACGATAGAGGCCGATCTCGTGTTCGACTGGCGGTGGGGCGCGCGGGGGGGTCGCGCAACGACTGATTAAAAGCCTCGCGTTACGGGGCCGAGAGCGGGGATAAATACAGGCACCTGTATCGCGGCACGCCGCGCCGATACGATACGATACGATACGTACGCGGCGTGCCCGTTGCCGCCGAGACTTTATTCGTACGGCGAAGTCGTTAAGTGCACTTCCAGCCGGATAATTGCACGGTGGCGCGCATAAATTTCGCTGGAATAGTCGACGGCGTCTCCAA
>NW_006263750.1:824586-826362 GCF_000469605.1 Apis dorsata | reverse complement strand
GCGTCAACTCGGCCTGTCGGGTCCAGCGCCGAGTTTCCAGAGGAGGCCCGCCGTCTCGGACAATCGGCCCGTTTCAACAAGGGGGATACCGCCGAACCATCGAATATCGTTACGCGATATAGCGGCGTGCCAATGATTCCGCGCGAACCGACCGCCATTGCGAGGAGAAACTTTCGAATCTCGAAACCGTCGATTCTCGCGGTGAAACGAGGCTGAGACGAGTTGGGGAGAGATCCTAGCGTGGAACAAGGGAGAGGGGGGTGGCGTGTGTACGTATGAGCGTGGAAGGGTGGAACGGTTCGAGTCCACCCCTTTAAATAGCCAATGTGCACACCACGCGTCACGTGCTCGATGCGGCCGACTATCGACGCTCAAAATTGACAAAGTTCGTGAGCTTTGGAGGTGCTTGGGTTTAACGGATAATAATGGGACGAATTAACGGGAATGGGCTGGATTCGACGTACTCGAGCACTTCCGTAGTACTTTGGTTTCGATAACTATTTACGGGTTGAATATTCTATACGTGTTTCTGTATGGAAGTCTTGTTTTTTCTTTTTTCTATTTTTGATAGAAAGAAGACTCGATGCCGTTGATTTTTCTACGTTTCTACGAAGTATAATCGAATTCTCCCCTGATTTTTCCACGTGAAATTCCATGGATAGACCGAAACACAAATCGAGTAGGGTTCACGCCCTTCGCAGTTCACCCTCTATTGCACGAACGCTGTAACGCTCGAGGTGTCGATTTTACCATTTTTTCCGACAGATTTCATTACACGGGCACGAGTGTCCCGATTCGACCACGGTGACTAAAAAATTCTAGTCTACGGCTATCGGTTCCCGTCCTCGTTCTGGGGAATTTAGAGGACATTTTTATGTTCGGTGCCAGAAATCGTCGAGCACGGGTATAACTGTTGTATCGTGATTTTAACGAAGCGTCGAACGATTTTCACTGTTTGCAAGAAAAAGAAAAAAAATAAAAAATACCACGAATGAGTCGCGTTTCTTCTCCGCGAATCGCGAAGAATTTCAGCGGGAGAAGAGTGAAAAGGGGCGCGTGCTATCGGCAGATGTATGTACAAGGTGTCTATGACGCGACATTATCACTCGAAACGTTTCCTCCGTTCCTAAAATTACAAAGGGAGGTTTTCTGGGAAAGTCGAAAGACGATTTCGTGGGTGACAACAAGGGGAGAAAAATATTTTTCGCGATTCCAGTAATAGTACTAAACGCTATGATGACACGTTTGTGTTTCGTAGCTCTTCTTTTGAAGCTATCTCGCTGAATTTACGGAAAAATATTGGAGAAGAAATTTTTAGTTGCCGTTGGAAATATACGCGAGGCTCGTACAATTTATTATTCTTTTATTTTTATCTTTCACGTGTGTGTGTGTGCGCGTGCGGATTTAAAGTAGATTATAAAGGGCAATAAAGAGAGAATTAATTAAAGGAGAAATGTATAAAATTTGAAGAGTGCATTATAGCTTTGCGCAACTCTCGCCATATTTATTACACTTTATTTAAGGGGATATAATTATTCTCCAATGGACAAGTCAAACGCACGCAAAATAGAGATTAAAGGCAAATGAAAGTTTGCAATCGAATCGGACAATTTTCGAATAAATTGTCCGCGGAAAGCGCGTAGCATTCGTTGGGCGCGTAATTCGAACCATCCGGCGTAACCCGAAGCTCTTTTCGAATGAGTTCACGTTTCACGTGCAGCTNTTCAAACGAAACAATAGCAAAATGTTCCTTTCTTGTATATACAGTTTCACTAT
>NW_006263750.1:822571-824577 GCF_000469605.1 Apis dorsata | reverse complement strand
TTTTTTTTTTTCTTTATCATGCATTCGGTTGCACCTAACTAATTTTTTAAATAATACAACTCCTAACAACCGAACAAGAACGATTAAATAGCGTAACTTTAGACAGATTTACAAATCTCGCATCTCTTCAACGAAATTTCGATCTTTGTACATTCTTCGCGTTTAATTCGCTTCTACTTAATCCGCCAATCACTCCCCCCCTCACTCATTTTCATTCCTCGCAACATTTCAAATACCAAAACTTGGATTGGTCGCAATTATCGACGGATCGCTCTAGGTAAGGAACGGAACTTCTCTCAATACTTGGGGATCGATGTTTAATTTCCTCCTCCCTTTCCTTACCAAGAAAGAACATTTGTGCGTACCAGACTACTCCAGCTCTCGCGGAACTTCATTACAGGGGGTTTACGCTCTTTCCACCCTCCTTCTTCACGCCTCGCAATCGCGAGGCCGTTATCGCGAAAACAAATTACACCGGTGCTTGCCATTGTAAATTTCTTTTTCGCGGCTGCTCGCGCACACCGTCGATCTATTAAGCTCCCTTCCAACTTGCATCGCGCCCGTTTCCTCGGCAAATCCGGGAGCGGAACAATCAACAACAAGGAAAGGAAAACGACTCGAAGAGAAAAAGATCGTTCGTCGGTCGATCGAGGAGCCGTAATTTTCTGATTACACTGTTTTGTTCGTTTCGGATCGAAACGTGTAACACTACTAACGCTAACGATCGTAATTTCATCCTGAGGACAATGCAATCCATGATCCAGATTTCATGCTAGACGAGGCTCTCGTTTATCGTCGCTTTTCGAGGGGGAATCGCGAGATCGAGTTCGTTTTCAAGTCAACATTCATCCCGATAATTGTTACCGTATTTTGCAAATTACGTTTTTTCGCGTCTTCCTTTTTGGCTCGTTGCGCTTTATTACATCCCTTTAATTATACCCGCATAAACACGGCAAATTCGTTTTGATTACACTTATTCGAATCTCTTCGAGACAAAGTTCTCGATTTGCTTTCGTCGCTTCGTAGAATCTTTAATCTTTAATCTTGAGTACGAAAAGTCTCTTCGATTGAAATACTCGCTATTCTTTTCTGAAATTTTCGAATTCGCAAGGGATGAATCAAAATCGAGAATATCCATCGACACGAATCAAATAAGATCGAAAGGGTGTTTTATTTATCGAGTCTGATTCCACGATTGCTTATGCCACTTACCCCATCACGTGGTCGAGTAATTGTCGGTTCTGGTGCCGGTATGCACGTTCCAGAACGATGGTTACGCGGGGTAACGTTCAGATGGGGGGTAACAAGAATCTAGATACCGCGTACCGCCGTCGACAATCGGCGATCTAACGCCATTAGTCCCGTCTATTGTGCGTGCACCGAGCTCGCGGATATTTTTCAACAATTGTTTCCCGCACGAGTGATTCNNNCCACGATTTATGGATTCGCCTTTCTCTCTCTCTCTCTCTCTCTCTCTCTTCCACCGTCTTCGAGCGGATCTTCTTGATTTTTCTCTCCACGGTTCGATGCGCTCGCGGCATTTCCATTTGTTCGCGCGACACGCGGAACGTCGGATAACCATCTCCGCGAATGATTAATCGCTTGCTTATCTGCTTTCTCTTTCTCTCTCTCTCTCTCTCGCGAACGAACGCAACGTTTCTTCCATTTGTTATCGACGCGCGAGCAGAAATCGAAAGCGATTTCAACAACCGATCTCTCCCCCGTTAAACGATGTCTTACAGCTAATTATGTCACCGTGATGATGTTGCGACGAGGAACGCGTTCCATTCTCCGGCTTCAGATTCCTCGATTCATCTTCGTTTGATTAATGAGAAACGAGCGAGATGGACGGTTAATAGTAGAGTTATCGATTCGCTTCTCGTTCCTCGCCTCGTGTATGTGTGCGCGATCGGTACTAATGCGATGCAGAAAATAAATTTTACGACCAGCCTTTTCGTAATTGGAACACCGCCCTTAAATGGTACGAGTTAACTCGCAAAGTTTCC
>NW_006263750.1:821640-822515 GCF_000469605.1 Apis dorsata | reverse complement strand
ATAATAATAATAATAATAATAATAATAATAATAATAATTCTATCGTAATTAGGTATGATTCCCTTCCCAGGAGGAAGAATAAAAAAACAGAGAGAGAAAGAGAGAGAGAGAGAGAGAGAGAGAGAATTTGGTTCGCGATAATTTCGCCTGGTTAAGTCATTTCCAAGAAAGCTGGACGAAAGGCGCGATAATTATACCGAATCGTTTCTCGATTTCGCTCGAACCTGTCCCTCGGCCGTCACGGGGTATTCATCACGCGATAATCACCGTCTCACCGTCTCGAAGATCCTGGCCACGATACGGGGAAGCGAGGAATCGGTCGGTCGGACGGGCGAGCGAGCGTGTCTTTAATTACCGTCAGAGAATATTTGCAAATTAACGGCGGGAGCCTGTGCCCGGTAGCCGAAATAAATGTCCCCGCAAAAAGATCAAACGGACCACGCATCTCTCTCTCTCTCTCTCTCTCGGTGGTGGTACGGCGGGGCGGGGGAACGCGGGGAGGGAAACGATTCGTGGTAAGGCGAGACGGTGTGGCACGGCAACTCGCGTGTAAAAATTTCGCGTTCTTTCGCCTTTCGACTTTGGATGCGGCGCGATATAACGGGGTGTTCCGCGGAATATTCGGCCGTTTGGAGAAGAAGGAGCGGGGAGGGAGAGAGGGGGACTGGTTCTCCTCGAAGGACTCGGGTTTAATAAGATTCGAGACATGCATCGTTCGCCCCTTCGTATATACACAGATACGTGTACACACAGATATACGCGATGGAATGGAATCGTGGCCGATATCAGTATGCACGTTGCGCCACAGGCCGATCATAATTAGCATTTAATTAATTCGACTAATGTGCGAAACACGTTTATATTTACGAGGAGGT
>NW_006263750.1:820069-821572 GCF_000469605.1 Apis dorsata | reverse complement strand
GGCAGCCTGGGCGAGTCTTGCTTTTCTCTGCCCGTCTCGACCTGTCCGAGTGTATATTCCCCGTTGGCAGCGCGTGTGCGTCGTCCGTGTGCATTCAGCCACGTGAACGCACACACACGTATGTATACACGCGTGTGTATCGCGAGCACGAACTATGGACACTCGATTTCGGCGTTTGATCGATTTACGAGCCAGCGCCGGGACAAAAAGGCTCGGTCCCCTCCTCTCCTCCCCTCCCTCCCCTTGTTTCCACCCTGTTTCCACCCCCTCCACCCTCCCCTTTGCGAGCGCGCGACGTAGAAACGCAATTAATTCCGTTCGAATCTGAAAGGAATCGACGGGACGCAATTAATCGAGGGGTGGCGAGCGAAGAAGCGGTCGTCTAANGGTTTTGGTAATTAGCGAGGGAGATCGCCTCGCGATTGTTGCGTGCTGCCACGCGTGGGTGGATGTCGCGTCGCGATAGGCAAATATACGCTTTCGGGATTTAGGCTTGGTTCGTTTCCTTTCGTTTCAAAGCGAATATCGTCGAAATAGCGGGAATAACTCGCGATAACACGAACACGACCCTTCGAAATTTCTCCTTTATCCGGCGAAATTCGCAACCGAGTTCGATTTTCCTTCGCGTTTATGTAAAAATAATACGTGTTTCGAGGTGAAATAGGTTTCAATTTCACGCGCGGCCGTCGTATTATGTAGTTCATCTACGGCGAACGAAAGTGGAGAAAAAGCTCGAAGGAGGGTTTCTCTTTCGAAGGGATCGAGGAAGCCGGATGCCGTTTAACCGGTCGAAGGATCGGCCGTTCCGCGCTTCTCGTCTCCCTCTGTCGAAAAAACCACGGAAGAGAACGCGTACAAACCGTCCTAATCACGAACACGTCGCGTTTCCAACCGACGATAAATCCTGTCTAACCACATTGCTGACGAAGTAACGTCACAAATAACGAAGTAACAGTCCCTAACCGCGAACATGGTTAGCAACAGAGAGACGATTATTCAGTTTCGTAGCTACTATACGGAATACAGTCGTTTTCCCGCGCGAATATTACTTTTCGTCCTTTCTTTTCTCTTCCTCTCGCGAGTGTGACGCGCGTGTAATCCTTTTTCCCGGCCGCAAGAAAAAGACACCTCCTCTTTTCACCTCCTCTCCTCCTAATCTCGCGCGTGTAAGAAAATCCGCGTCGAAGAAACGGATACCGCTCTTTTCATCTTCCCCTCCGATCCTTCCCTTTCTCGCCTAGTCTCGCGCGGCTGTAGCACTCGCGAATGTAGCGCGCGTGTAGGCCCTTCCAGCCCGTGCGAACGAGGAGGATACCGAACCTCTCCGGAGGATCCACCACTCTCTTCATCCTCTCCTGCTCGCCCTTCCCCTCCCTCGCCTCCTTCGCTCCCGGTGCGTGTCGACCGCTCTCGCCTCGCCCTCTCATCCTTCCCTCCGACCGGCTCCCTTTTCCTCCCTGCCTCTTATAAGGACGCGGCAAACCTGTTTATTCTTACGTCTCG
>NW_006263750.1:815820-819616 GCF_000469605.1 Apis dorsata | reverse complement strand
GAGGAGAGGAGAGGAGTCCCTTCCTCTCGCGGCGGAACGCGGCCGAAAACCGACGATCGCCTCCTCGTCCGACCACGCCTCGGTGGCAAACTTTACGCCCTCGACCCGAACTCCCTTTCCAATATTCTTGTCGAGGATGTGACCGGGTGAACCGGCCACTCGTGTACGAAGATCGGATCGCTGTTGCTACTTCGTGTTTTCTTTCAGAGACGAGGAGGATCGTGGATTTACTGCTACCGCATTATACATACCTCGAGATTTAATCCTCGATCCTCGCTGGCAACCTCGCATTCTTTATTTTATTTCTAATTTTTTCCTTTTTTCTCACGGAGATTCACATTGTTGAACGTTACGTTAACGTTAGTCGAGGAAGGAGATATTTATATTCTTCGATATTTTCTTTTTTTTCCTTATCTCTGTGTTCCTTCGTGTTCCGAGAAATATTATAATTCCATTATGAAAACAAAACAAACGGCAGCAAGCGATCGCGCAGTTGAGTGACTAACGTTCGTCGAGAAACATTGCGTACGTACGCTTGTGAGCAACGAATAATCGAACAGTTTCTAAACGAAGGCGAGGATTGATTCTCATTCCGAAACAAGAATAGAATTAATAGAAGACGATCGGTTTCTTCTTAAAATACGATCGATGAAATGATGGACGAGACAAGAATAGAAGCCGAACGAGACTTGGACAGATGAATGGCAACGAGGAGAGCGTCCCTGGACAAAATTGGGTGACGAGCGGAGAGGAGGAGCGTGCGAGGAGAACAAAGAGAGCAGCGCTACCCGTGCCGTAGAAGTATCCAGGACGAGATAGAATAAGAAGAGGCGGGCGCGTCGCCGTGTCTGGGCGAGCACGAATTCCATCGCGTCGCGATCGGGTTGCTTAGAAAGCCGGTCGCACTCCCATGCCTCGCCGGTCTGGCTGAACACATCGAAGATGGCAAGATACCATATAGAAGCGGTAAAACGAACTGAGCGTATAAGAAGGCGGCAAAGTCCTTCCACGGCCTGCGTGCATCTCTCTCTCTCTCTCTCTCTGTCTCCCTCTCTCTCTCTTCCCCTGAGGCCGAACATCTCGAGCCTAGCCGCTCGAGCAACAACCCGTTTCACAGCCGATCTCGCGGTCAGAACGTGGTCTGGACTAAGTTATATATACCGTACGTTATATAATAACAGCATACGTCAGAGGCAAATTAACCGGAAAACCGTGAACGCGGCGATCTGTCGGCGCAATCGGTCACTCTCGCGAAGGGAAGGAAATCGTTAAGAGCTAGCTAGCCAAGGAAATGTGGCGACGTCCTATGCCGCGTATCGCTGCTTATATTCTTTATTTCCTGATCGGCCGCGGCGAATGTTAATGGGGCGGGGCGCGATAACCCGCGGGAATAGCGATATGCACGCGGCCGGCGGAATGCGAATTAGTCGGAAGTGGAAGCTACGATATGAGAAGAGTCTGCATACCAATGGAAGGTGGTGTGCAACGATGAAGTAATCCGGGGAACGTTGAAACCGCGACGCGAACGTTCGCCCCGATAGCCCAGACAGATTTATCGAGCTGTCCCGGAATGAAAATTTACGGAACGAGAAAAGGAAAACAGGATTCTTCGATGGTATCCTTGAACTTCGAAAACGACATACCGTAGATATAGTCTCCCTTGTAGGGAGGTCGCCCTTAACCGACCATTCCTATATAGAGATATACGTACGTGTATAGATCGAAAAAGGGGAGAATTGAAATCAGATCTCGATTTCGGTTTTCCACTCGCCGGATCCACTCGCGTGCGGCTATTGGCAGTCAAACCTACCAGTTCCCGAGATAGCTATTGATACTCATCGGACTGTACGTCTGTGTCGCTTACAGCCTATACTTCGGATAACTATCGGTGCGCTCTTCTCCGCTTCCTTTCCCTCGAGAATACGATTATATCCGCAACACCCCGCGTTATTCTTCATTCTCCGCCACTCTGCACTTCTCCATTTTTCTTCTAAACATTTCTTCTAAGCATCCTTCTCCTCTTCCTCCTTCTCCTTCTCCCGGCTATTTTATTCGCAAAAAAGAATCGAGATGCCACATAACGTTTACAATCGTCTCGCTAAACCTCTTCCATCCGAGAATCAATTATTCGACGGGTCTATTAATAAACTCGGTACGATCTAGAGCAACGTAGGTAACGCGTTGGAACGAGGCAGCGACTTTCGTCGCTTGAACACGGAACTAGCTAGGCTAGTTGGAGACGAGTGCGAGGGAAAGGAGGGAAGATGGAATGCAGGTTGGACAAGGGAGGAAGGGAGAGAGAAAAGTTTCCAACTTCGGGAAGTCTTTGCCTTCGCCGGATTTCTCTTCCTGGGGAGAGGCGAGCTGCGTTGAGAATTGTTGAAGGGAGAGAAAGAGAGAGGAAGTAGGCCACCGAGCTTTATTTCCTCTCGTTCACCGACTCCCTCTTTCCTCGCGCACCGTCTCCACCGTTAGCCACGAAGAACTGGAAACCCGGCCGACCGTAATACCGAACTTCTGCTAAATTAATTTCCAACGATTTACATATGTCGGTCGCTATCGTTATGATAACAATACGTCTACCACTGGAGCTGGATCCCTACGCTCCCTCTGCTGCTCTCTATCCCCCTCTCTAAGAGGATTTACCGTGTTCGGTGGCGGGTTGCCGGGGAATCGATAACCGAGCCGAAGATGGACGAAAGATTCCCAACCCGGTTTCGATAAGTAATGGATACCGGTAATTGGTCGCGAGCATCGGCTTGTTCGGGGGAGGAGGAAGGGTATTAGCAGCTCGTAAAACGTTCCCACGCGAAATTGCACCAGACGATCTTTAACCGCCCCCTCCGCACCCTAACGATAGAGATATGGCGAACGTGAGCTAAAAGCTTGAGAATTTTCTTAACTTGGTCGGCTGAAAGCGAGAGAGAAAGCGAGAGAGAGAGGGAAAAAACGGAAACTCGGTAATGTTTTTCTGGCTGAAAAGGGCTGTAAAATGTATCGCCGTTAGAACCAACCGGAGAGCAACGTCTTCTTGCGGATTCGTTACCGAATCCTGGGCACGATTCTACCGCAACCAAGTCGGGTTAGCTGAGTTGGACAGTTGAATCGCATATCGCGCGAGGTTATTTTATGGACGAGGAAGACGGAACGAAGGAAATCAGCCGCCAAGAAATCGCGCACAGTCTTCATATTTGCTGCAGATACTCGTACGTATTTCCAAGTTTTAACGTGGAAGAGTTTCGCATTAAAGAATCTAGTAGCCCGAGAATTCCGCCGGAGGAAATAATAATAAGACTCGTGCGGTATCTCAAATTGAAAGAACAAATTGAATCCGATAAACCGATGAATGTAATTTCATGAGATGTATAATTTCTTTTTGTATCCTGAAAGGAGAATTCACGATAATATCTTATATTTTTTCTTAGGATGAACGCTATACTAACTACTTAACCACACACAAATTTCGTCAAAATGCGAAAGATGTTTCAAAGACGATTAATCGAGAAAAATATCCAGAATAAAATTTCCAACATCATCTATTTAAAAAAAAAAAAAAAAAAAAAAAAGAAACCTTCAAATAAATCCAATCATCCACTACCACCACCCTTTCGATCTAGTCCAATTTTATCGAGGTGTCAATTGGCCTCTTTCGACTCCCTACTAACCCATTCTCTCTTTCGCGAACCGCTTTGAATTCGACCGATTGGCAGTTCTACCTGCAATTGATAGACGCTACATTCGAATGGAACAGACGGACTGTATCGAAGAGTCCTGTATATATACAACAATAGGCGAC
>NW_006263750.1:812019-815696 GCF_000469605.1 Apis dorsata | reverse complement strand
GTGCACGTAAAGAATTAAACGAGCCTTCCCCCTCTCTCTCTCTCTCTCTCTTCCCGCGTCTCGTTTTCCTCGCGACCGCGTCCTTACTTAACCGGCAAATACGTCCACGATTTCGTATACCGTATTCCACGACACTCTATAACATAATCAGTCGGTCGATGTATTTATCGGCCCATCCGAGTACAATGCCCATTGTCCGCCAATACCTGTTTTCGCGCCGTGATCGCGAGTGACGCGCTTAGTTATCCGCGGGCCTGCTTGGCGCCGCTACCAATAATACCACTCGTTGCTTCCTTTTTGCCCGAGGAATGACTTACGACCGGGCTTTTTCCGATTCCCGCGGCCGAAAAGATGCTGATTTCGATGAAATTTCAAAGGTTGGAAAAAAGGGACGCGATAAATCTGTGAATGAGGGAGGAAGGGAGGGAAAGGATCGTTGAATTTTATAAGGATTTTGAATCGAGAAGGATCCTTGAATTTCTAAGTCTTCAAAGAGAAACGTGACGATTTTGATAAAAATGTGGTTCGATTATATATATTTTTTTCCATCGTTCCGAGAGAAAATTGTCGAATAATTTCGTTCCTCGAGTCCTCCAAGTTTTTAAAGAATTATTAGAGAACTGTCGATTTTATAAAAATGATGGCTCGATAATATATTTCCTTTTCTCGAGTGTCGTAATAGAGAAAGTTATAATTATTCTTCGAGGATCGGATGGGAAGAAATAAATTCGATGGAATTTTTTTTTTATTTTATTTTTATATTAACTTTTATTTCGCAATATATATATTTTTTTCTAGCATGCACTTTTTACAGAAAGTAGAGAAGTGCCATTTGCCGCGAGGATCAAGTTGATGACGAGGGAAGAGAGAAGTTTCGGTATTTTTACGTGTAACGCTGCGACTGGAATGCAGACGAATCGAGGAAGCTTCAATATTTCAAGCGCATTCTTTCCCCGGGATGCGTTTTCGAGCTTGTGCATCCGCTTTCGCGAAAGTTGGGGAAAGAGAACGATAAATAAGTCCGTTTTCGCCTGGTTGATACGACTCGTGACTTTTCTTTCCACTTGTCTTCCACCGTTTGCGATAAACATATAACCGACGCAAAGTGCAGGGAACAAGGAAACAGAGACTCGAGATCGTTCCACTCTTCCCTCGCGTTTCCGCTTCCCTCGTAAAACTGGTTTTGCATACTTTAACAATATCTTGAACGGTACTTTGTGCGTCACAACGATTCATCGGCGGAAAGAATTGCCTCCTTCCTTCTTTGTCAAATTATAGAACCGTGGAACAAGCTTACAGCGCACCGAACACGCACTTATCGATTCGAGAACAATGTCCATTGTCGAAGAAAGCTTATCCACTTACACGCGTAGTACGTAGCAGTTGAGTCGCGAGTGTCCCATTTTGCATCGGCTTATAAAAGCTCTTTCCTCTGTCGTTCGAAAAGATTTCAACGAGCCCTCCCCCTCTCCCTCCCCTTTCCAAGAAGCATTCTTCCGTTCCCCAAACTTTCCATTCATAAACAATTCGTCAATTTCTCTCAATTTTGTTTCCAATCCCAATTTCGTCGAGGTACGCACAGATACGATTCCAACGGTTTTCGGATCAAATTAGTAAAATTTCGAGCTCGTTCCCCTTTCGCAGACACAGAAGAGGATCTTGAAGAGTTAATTGAACGGGGGAAGAAATATATGGAACAGCTTTGCCATCTCGAAAAGAAAGGAGAGAAGGATCGTCGAGTAATCTGGAACCAATAGCGGGGATTAAACGTGTGACGCGATCACGGCCGATCGAATTCGACGCTTTCAATTTTCCTTCGTTAAATCAACGGTGCGCGAAAGGGATGAGAGGGCGATCCATGGGAGGGGGCGTGTGTTGACTCGAGAGGAAAGAGAGGCGTAAGAAGAGAGACGCAAAAAAGGACAAGCGTCGCTATCGAGAATCGAATACCCGATCTCTCTCGCGTCCAAAGGTTGCGGAGAAATTCGGTCCAAGTCGCTCATCTCGCACCATATTCGAGGGATATCGAAGTTTCCGCAGGAATGGACTCTTGGTGAGATATGAGTTCGAGAACTGTCGTCGAGGGGCATCGCCACAGTCCGCCTCGGGAGGAAAATAAAATCTGCGAAGGATTACGAAGTTCGTGCTTCGGTATGAGTATGGTCGTGCTCGAAAGGCAAACGATCGGTGGATGGCATATTGCGCCACGAATCTCCCCTCCTCTCCCTGCCCACGTTTCGATGGGGGGGAACGGGAGGAGGAATCGCGTTTGGAAGCCGCGCACGCCGAACGATCTATTGTCTTTCCTACCTCCAGATGTATTTTCAACGTGACACTCAATTCTGACGAAGATTCTTTCCGTGTTGTCCCTGATCCAACCGCCTCGCGAGTGACAAGTTGAATTCCGATGACGGCCGAAGCCATTGTCGTTTCATGTAAGACGCGTTTTCGAAAAATCTTTTAGCTGGAAAAGCGACGGTGAAAAATATTTCCCCTCCCGAATACGACGAGGATGTCGACGCGGAAATATAGGGCAACGGTGGAAGTCGGAGTCGAATAGGAAGAGAGTTGTGAAATCGGCGGTGAGAAAATTTAACTTGGATGGATATTCGGTTGGAACAAGAGTACGAAGGAAACGTGCGATCGATTTGTTTTTATTACAAGTTATGCAAATGTCGAACGAGGGAAGGGATTGCTCTTCCATTTCTCCAACATTTCGAGTTACGAATCGGGTTGTGAAGAAAGGGAATGAGAGTTCGTAGAGATTCGTTGGGATTAAAATCCTTTTTTCTCTTTCTTTCTTTTTCTTTAAACTATTTTAAAGAGTTTACGCTTCGCAGTAGCAAAAAAAAAAAAAAAAACAGAAGAAAACGATTATTATCAAGACACGAGATCGCTAGACAGTCAGGCCGCAATCGATGAAAATATGAAAAAGAAAAATCGATTGGTCAACGCGTGCCTCGAATTCAAGCATGCTCCGGAAGTGAGGCGCACGAGCGACGATCGCGCTTACACACCAACTGCATCTGGTGACAAACGCGTTGGTAACCAACCGACGCCGGTGAAGGCGATTCGTTGTCAACCAAAGCGTAAACTGTGTTTCGGCTTTCTCCCGATTCCCCTGGTGGCAGGGCCATTTTTCCAAACCAACGATATATCACCCCCGCGCCACGATTCATTCTTCGTTGGCTCGATACACACCCGCGCTCGGCGCCGATCACACGTGTCCAATCGACGTTTCTCTCTTCGATACGCGACTGAAATGCGCGTGGAAAGGATCGTGGAAAGACTCTTTCTCGTTTTTCCTTTTTTTATTTTTTTTTTTTTCTTTTTTCTCCCCATTCCTTCTCCGCCAATTTCCCCATTCCTCACCGTCCAATTTTTGGATTAGTATTTTCGATCGATGTTTAATTCGTAACTCGCGTAATATTCGTAACGAGGAAATTCTATCCAATTCTTATTTCCGTTTATTAGAAATTTTAAGTGTTTCCATATATTCCATTCCTTCTTTCATCGTACGTAATCTTAACACGAGTTACACGGTGCATTATTCATCCAAACTGTTTTTCAAAAAACAACCACGTTATTGGCAAACGTTATAAAATTGCTCCTTATCCTCGCACCTGCAAAAGGTCAACCCTTTACGAGGGCGATTCGTTTTCAGTCGGTGAACACGC